>NC_068917.1:41752467-42055829 GCF_023091745.1 Budorcas taxicolor | reverse complement strand
CCTCTATTATTTTATGCCTTCATTTCCATTTAGTCATTCAACAAGTAATTATTGAGTACATACTATAGGCCAGACATTGTTCTAAATGCTGGTACACAGTAGTGAATAAAACAAAAAAATCTCTCTCGGAACTCCCTTTGTGACTCTTAGATGAATTCTGTCCACTGGAGTAAGTGCAAAATCTGTTATTACTGGACATGTTTTTGACTGAAACTAACAGAGAACCCAACTTACTATCCCTTAAACAAATAGTATTTATTCTCTATAATGGCAAGAAATCCAAAGGTAAGCTGCTCTTGGCATTCATTTGGCCTTTTCTTTCATGATCACAGGTTAACTTCTAAGGCCCAAGCATTACTTCTTGAGTCAAGAAGAAAGGAGGAAAGAAAGTGTATATATGTTTTCTGGTCAGGAAAGCAGAAACTAGATTGAAATGAGTTTTTGCTGAGAGGATATCTGTCTGTTTCTTTCAGTCACCTGGGAAAATTACATTAATGTCTTGAAGCCTTTGCATTATATTCTCTGTTTGAGATTTTTTTCTTTTTTGAATCCTATAAGTTACACAGATTGTAGATGAGCCTAAGGACTGGCTTGTGGTTGCAGATTCTCAGGGGAGCTTCTTTATTTTCCATTCAGTACCATGGGCAAAAACAGGAAAGTGCTCCTTGCTATTTTTTTCACCTTCTATGTGGTAGAGTTTATTTCTCACTCTCCCTTGAACATGGAATTGTATTCTCAGCATTACATGGGTATCTTCTATTCCCCGTCTTGGCCAAGCTCTGAGTTTTATCTTCTGTCCCTCATATGCTGAGAGTTGTCGTAGGTGAAAGTCAGGTCTCTAGGTTTTGGCAGAAAAATTCAGGGCAACAGCAGTTTGTACACCCACTTACCTCCCCGTGTTTTTTAATATTTTGAAATATTTAAGTATTCTGTTTAACATTTTACTTGTTGCAGTGTGGAGAGTCAATCCAGCTATCAAATTTGCTATATAGCCGGAAATAGAAATTAGTTCCTTAAGTTTTTATCACTCTTATTGCATAGGTTTTTAAGGTTGCATTTTTTTCCTCATTTCCTAAAGAGTTTTTGCTGCAGCTGGCAAGAACAGGATGCTGAGTGTTTTGATTGTGTTTTCTAGCCCTGTTTCTTTTTTATCCATACTGTGACATCCAGTACGATAGCTATTTAAATGAAACTAAGAGAAAATCAAAACGTTTCTTAGTTGCCTCAGTCAGTTTAGTCACTCAGTTGTGTCTGACTCTTTGCGACCCTGGGGACTGCAGCACGCCAGGCCTCCCAGTCCATCACAACTTCCTGGAGATTGCTCAAACTCATATCCATCAAGTCGGCAGTGCCATCCAGCCATCTCATCTTCCGTCTTCCCCTTCTCCTCCTGCCTTCACTTTTTCCCAACATCAGGGTCTTACCAATAAATCATTTCTTCACATCAGGTGGCCCAAATATTGGAGCTTCAGCATCAGTCCTTCCAATGATATTCAGGACTGATTTCCTTTAGGATTGACTGGTTTGGTCTCCTTGCAGTCCAAGGGACTCTGGAATCTTCTCCAACACCACAAAACAAAAACATCAGTTCGTCAGCGCTCATGTTTCTTTATGGTCCAACTTTCACATCCATACATGACTACTGGAATAACCATAGCTTCGACTAGACGGACCTTTGTTAGCAAAGTAATGTTTCTACTTTTTAATATGCTGTCTAGGTTGGTCATAGCTTTTCTTCCAAGGAGCAATCGTCCTTTAATTTCATGGCTGCAGTCACCATCTGCAGAGATTTTGGAGCCCAAGAAAATGAAGTCTGTCACTATTTCCAGTTTCCCATCTATTTGCCATGAAGTGATGTGACTGGATACCATGATCTTCATTTTTTGAATGTTGAGTTTTAAGCCAGCTTTTTTACTCTCCTCTTTCACTTTCATCAAGAAGCTCTTTAGTTCCTCTATTTTCTGCCATGAGGATGGTGTCATCTGCATATCTGAGGTTATTCTGTTTCTCCCAGCAGTGTTGATTTCAGCTCGTGCCTCATCCAGCCCGGCATCTTGCATGATTTTCTTCATATAAGTTAAATAAGTAGGGTGGCAATATGCAGCTTTGATGTACTTCTTTCTCAATTTGGAACCAGTCCATTGTTCCATGGCTGGTTCTGATGGTTGTTTCTTGACCTGCATACAGATTTCTCAGGAGGCAGGTAAGGTGGTCTGGTATTCCCATCTCTCTAAGAATTTTCCACATTTTGTTGTGATCCATACAAAGGCTTTAAAGTCAGTAAAGCAGAAGTATATGTTTTTCTGGAACTTTTTTGTATTTCTGTAATCCAACGGATGTTGGCAGTTTGATCTTTGGTTCCTCTGCCTTTTTGAAATCCAGCTTGAACATCTGGACGTTCTTCATTCACATACTATAGAAGCCTCACTGGGAGAATTTTGAGCATTACTTTGCTAGCCTGTGAGATGAGTGCAATTGTACAGTAGTTTGGCATTGCCTTTCTTTGGGATTGGAATGAAAACTGACCTTTTCCTGTCCTGTGGCCACAGCTGAGTTTTCCAAATATGCTGGCATGTTGAGTGCCGCACTTTCAAAGCATCGTTTAGGATTTGAACTAGCTCAATTGGAATTCCATCACCTTCACTAGCTTTGTTCACAGTGATGCTTCCTAAGGCCCACTTGACTTCACATTCCAGGATGTCTGGTTCTAGGTGAGTGATCACACCATCGTGGTTATCTGGGTCATGAAGATTTTTTGTGTATTGTTGCCACCTCTTCTTAATATCTTCTGTTTCTATTTGTCACTTCCACTGTATAATCGTAAGGAATTTGATTTAGATCATACCTGAATGGCTTAGTGGTTTTCATTACTTTCTTCAATTTAAGTCTGAATTTGGCAATAAGGAGTTCATGATCTGAGCTACAGTCAGCTCCCCATCTTGTTTTTGCTGAATATATAGAGCTTCTCCATCTTTGGCTGCAAAGAATATAATCAGTCTGTCTTCAGTATTGGCCTTCTGGTGATGTCTATGTGTAGAGTTGTCTCTTGTGTTGTTAGAAGAGGGTGTTTGCTGTGACCAGTGCGTTCTCTTGGCAAAACTCTGTTAGCCTTTGCCCTGCTTCATTCTGTACTCCAAGGTCAAACTTGCCTGTTACTCCAGGTATCTCTTGACTTCCTACTTTTGCATTCCAGTCTCCTATGATGAAAAGGATATCTTTTTTTTTTTTTGGTGTTAGTTCTAAAAGTTCTTGTAGGTCATCATAGAACCATTCAGCTTCACCTTCTTTGGGATTAGTGATTGGGGGCATAGATTTGGATTACTATGAAATCTCAGTTGCCTCTTTACACCTAAATGTTAAATAGCCTGATATAGCTTAGTGGCTGTCTGTTAGACCAAGCAAATATAGAATATTTACATCATTACAGGAAGTTCTGATCCCTTTTATTGATCGTTTGACAACACTGTATTGAATTTTTCAGGTTGTTTCCTTTTCTCAGGTTCTTGGAATGCCGTTTCTCCCTTTAGTTATCTGCTAACTCTTGCTCTTGTGGTCTTTGTTATGGGAGAGGGCTGCCCTTTTGGATTATGTAACTTTTGGCTATAAAGCTGCTTAAAATGTTGGGAGGCTTGTGTTGTCCTGCCTCTGGAACAGACATAAGCATCTATGTTTTCTTCTGGCTTCACTGGCTGATTTTTACAGGTGGTAGCACATCAGGAATCCTTACATGATCATCAGCTTCCATTCTGATTCTCAGACTCATGTTGCCCTGAAACCCCTTTTTTTGGTCTTTGCATAAGGATGTGAGACCCCCAACTCCCTAATCACAGCTAGGTCCCATTCCAACCTCCTGTCCCTATATTTCCAACTGTTTTTGCCTCATCACTTTCCACTCTTCACACCTAGGCTGCCTTAATTGAAGCACTAACTGGTCTCACTGTTTGTTTTTTCCTTCTGGCTCCTGGAGATCGTCCTTTCTGTCTTGCAAATTCAACTTTAACAGCAAGTTTGGGGATTATTTTTTACATTTTTCTCATTATGCAAATTATCACAATCTAAGTTTACAGTAGGTTACCAGCTAGATAAATTTTCTGTATTCCTGCCACTTGAAAATTAGGTTAACCGTCATTACTGTTTTATGGTACGTCTCTGTACCTAGATTTTTTTTAACATGTGTATAACGCTTGGAAAATATGTACGTCTGTGTATGTAGATGCAGATACAGATATATATGTTTACTTGGGATAATAGGAATACTGTTTGTAAGCTAAAACACTAGCAGCTTTTTGTGATAGTAAATATACATCTAAACCTTATTTTTTTTCCTTGCACATGGAATTGCTTATAAGCTTTGATTTGAGTTTGTATTTTTTTCTTGGTTTGGATTTAAATTTCTCTCCTAGGTGTGTAAAGTATACTAAAAAGATATGATGTTGCTTAGATATGTTCCCATTTTTATATACATAAATACCAGTTATTCATATACCTGAATTATGGTGGGGAATGGTAATGTGAGGATTCAAACATAGGCAGAGGGAAAAAGTTCTTACTCTGTTAACCAAGCCTGTCTTTTGTAGGCTAATATCTGTATACCACCCCTTTGCAGCAGATATATTTACAACAAAAATTTATTAATACTGCAGATGTAAAGAACTGTAATTGTAAAGAAGGTCATACAGATCTTTTTGAATTCCTGATGGGAAATGCTGGTATGTTTCATTTAACTCTGCAGTAAAGAAACTTGGATTTTACTATGCAATGAAAATTTCCCCTTTAGTAATTATATATAGGATTAGAAGAAGTATTACTAGTTAAAAGAAGATGTAAGCATCTATAGTGCTGAAGCTGGAGTTTACCTACTTAATCCTAATATAAGGTTAAACTTCAATTTGCATTAATTTGAGTCCCTTTGATATTACTGAAAAAACAGGGAGATCATGGTAAAATATTTTATATTTTGAAACACCTCATACTTTGTAGAGTACTTTGATATTGTATTGAATTATTCAAGGGGAATATTATTCCCATCTTAGAGAAACTGATTCTCCCAAAGCCAAAGAGTTTTTAAGACCACACAGTTGTATCAATAGTTATTTAAGCTAATAGTGGCAAGAAATGGTTCTGGGTTCTTACGAATCACTTGGGTACAGAGTTTGTTCTGCTTAGATCAGGCCCAGGCTGATGATCATACTAATTTTAAATAGCCCTAAATGAACTGAATTCATCTCATTGCAGCAGACATGCCTTTCTGCTTGTTTCAAGTTGAAGATAGAGGCTGTAAAAAGTACTAAATATGAAGCAGTCGTTTATCCTTAACTTTTCTGTGGTTTCTTAACAGACATTTGGAACAAAACAGGAGCTGTTAAGTTGGTCAGATGGTCTCCTGACAATAGTGTTGTAATAGTGACCTGGGAATATGGTGGCCTTTCTTTATGGAGTGTATTTGGAGCCCAGCTGATTTGTACACTTGGAGGAGATTTTGCGTGAGTCAATAAAGGAATTTTGGACAAAATAACTCCATTTTCTCTGAAACAATACACATACACACACACATACACACATGCATGCAAACTTTGTCATACAGCTACCAGTTTGCCTTATTTGACTCTTCCCCCAAAACAGTTTATAAGGTTCAGAATTAATTTATTCAGAATGTATCAGTTCCTCATACATCCATCCTCTTTCAGTTGATTGTTCATTCAATAAAAATGGATTTATTTATCAAACCCCTATTGTGTATGTGATAAATGTTTCATTCAAGGTTAAATCACACATGAATCTATTTAAGTAGCTTATTATCTAATAAGAGCTGTAAACTATATATATAAGTAGCTAGTAGGAAGTGAAAATTTACATTATCTCATTGAGTTAATATAGGTACTCTGTGGGTTGACAGAAGTGGGTTAATATCTCTGCCCGTTCCATATGCTATGCTGAACTTTAGTCCTGACATAATGAACACACCTGCCCAAACTGCATGACCCTGTCAAGAAATTATTTAGTACCTAGAAGACTGTATCTCAGTGACATACCTAGGTATATTGACCAGGAGTCTCATATTTCACACAGTATTGTGTGTTTCTCTTTCAAAGGAAGAAAATCATTTTTAAAAAAATTAAAGCTAAATGTTGTATGCAATTAGAAGATTCTTTTTAATTTTCTCTTCTCTTTCAGTTATAGGTCAGATGGTACCAAAAAAGATCCCCTTAAAATCAACTCTATGGTAAGTTCTTTCTATAAAATATTGATACAGTGTGGAAAACTGTATTTTTTTCCCTCATACTGACCTAATAAAATTAAAAAGCTCTTCTAGTCTCATAAGACTCTTCTTACACAGTTCGTGCTTTAATGAAAGTGTTATCTTTAACAGGCTTTCTAACTTTCAGTGTGTGATTTTTATTTTGTTTTGATGTGTCCAGCAAGCCCTGTCATCTCTGTGAACACAGTGACTGTTCAGATCAGGCATTTGTTTTTCCAAAACATTACCTGCATTTCTTATGTGACTCAGCACCCACTTCCCATAGCCTCCTTTCTTTTAATGTGAAGTGCTCATTGGGTCTTTTTCCTGGAGGACATGTACATTATTTAAGCATATTTTAAACTTTTTCCGTAGACGTATATCAAAAGAATTGTAGTCCTTGTTGTAATAGTATTTTTACCATCAGTTTTCAACAGCTTCTGTAGAAGGCAGTGAGGTATAACTACCCTTGTCTTTACATAAAAATATTTTCTTACTATAGCCCTCTCTGTACCATTTTTGTGAAGTTAGTGGCTGTGAGGCTTAGGCTTACCACTACCTTTCTCTCCTGCTCCACAGAGGAAGGCATTTTCTGATCGTGGGTTTCTCGAAGAATTTAAACCACCATGGTTGCCTTGAAACCATGGGCTTCCCAACCTTTCATCACCAAGGATCCCATGTGATGGCTCTACACACCTTCATAGTTTTAAGTTTTCAAACACTGTTTCTGTGACTGCCAATCAGTGCTTCTGAATGGAGTGCAACAACTGGTGTTACCAGCCTCACTAAGCTGATATTTTAATCACAAACTAAGAATCTAAGCATTTTAGTTAACTTGTCCAACTGAAACTTTTCATGGGAAAGCAGAACTTCTGAAATTTTGTAGCAATTCATGGACTTCTCCTCCCCTCATTAGTATTTTCTTGGCCTTGCAGGTTAGGAATTACTACTCTTCCCGTGATTTTTTTTTTTAAGTGATTTTAACAATCATGAAATCTAGTTATAGAATATTAAAATTGACTGGGCCTGGTTAATTTCTTTGAGCTCTCTCATTTTATAAAAGAAGAAACTTACACCCTGTGAAACCAAATAGTTTGGCCAAGGTAGTACAACAAAGTGGTAGCCAAGCTGCAGTGGAAATCCTAGTCTCATAGTCACCAGTCCATTGTTCTTTGTTCTGTACAAGATTGTACCTGTTTCAGTGCTTGTTTGTCAAGCTTCAGCTATGTAATGTGGATCTTGTCTCTCTCAGGAAGTTCTTTGTATTTGAGAGGCAGTTAAATTAATAGAGAAGTTACAGATAGCAGTAGGCAATTCTTAGGATTTCTGGCTAGGATTAGTATGTAGTGTTTTCCCTACTCTAGGTGGAGAGCAATCATGGTTTCCACATCTGAGATGTAGTAGATGTAGGTTTATGATTCTTGTCTGTGGTGTTTGTCATGGTATCTCCAGCCTTCAGAAGTAATTAATAATGCTTATTGTTGGTTATTTGAGAATTCAAATATTTAAAACCAGGAAAAAATAACATTTTCTATTGCTTTGATTTCCCCCCTCTTCTTTTTCTCCCCCACCTCTTTCCCTAAGAGCTGGGGTGCTGAAGGCTATCACCTCTGGGTAATCAGTGGATTTGGTTCTCAAAATACTGAAAATGAGTCTGACTCCAAGAGTATAGTTAAACAGCCTGGTATTCTACTGTTCCAGTTTATCAAGAGTGCACTCACTGTAAACCCTTGTATGGTAAGTTTATTAATTAAAACTCTGTTTGGCTTTGTTTTTAATGGCTTTCATGTAGAATATCAGATACATATGTCCTTATGACATAGATATGTTGCATGTACTCCTAAAGTTGACATACGATCTTCGTTTGTATATTTTCTGTGATTATTAGGTTTCTTTTTAATTTATGTTAAATAATACCCCCAAATTTTATTTCTGAGCAGGATTAGCTTTTGGAGGGGGTAGGCCGCAGGATCTTAGTTCCCTGACCAGGGGTCAGACCTGCACCCTCTGCAGTAGATGCACTGAGTTGTAACCACTGGATCACCACAAAAGTCCCATGCTTTTTTTTTTTTTTTTTTTTTTAAGTAGGATCATAAGCAACTTGAGGAAAAACAGTGTTTACAGGTTTACTTGAATAAAATGTAGTGTTAATAGCATTTCCCAAAGTGTGTTCCACCGGGCACATTTTGTGAGAAATATAAATAGCAGTTACATAGAATAAGAAAAAGTTCTGTTGTCTTGTGTGAAATAAAGGAGTTAAACAAAGCTGTAGAAATTTCTTTACCATAGGAATCTAGTCTTTGATAACGCTAATGTGCATCATAAAAGTCCAAAAGTTGGTATATAGAAAGAAATATTTCCCAAGCTTACTTACCTATGAATTTTTAAGGAAGACCTGCAAGAAAATAAGCCTAGAATCCTGCTTTGGGATACACTGCCCCAAATTATAACATAAATTCATGTTTACCAGTCTGAAGTAAGATATTAATATGCTATTTATTTGTAAGAATATTTCTATGTAAAAATAGTATACGTTACATGATAGAAATGCATATCTTAGTATCTGCCATCAATGGATTTTTAAATATATGGTGCAACCAGTTTCTAATTAAAATTTACAACACACTGAGAAAGAATGAAAATACTGTGGATCTCAGACCTTATTACTGTAGTTGAATAATAAGAAAAATAAGAGTAGAGGATTTTTTCCTCTGCGCCCTCATCCAAAATAATAATATAAAAGCACCCCAAGTTTTATGTCAAGATGATGTTTGGACTACAATGGGAACATGAGGGGTTGGGGTGCTGATCTATCTAATTTATAAAAAATAGTGAGTGAATAATCTGCTTACATTTGAAAACACTGGCCTTTCACAGAAGTAGAAACTTTTTCTCTAAATGTCTTCAGAGCCTGGCACATCCCTTGGTACTAACCAAGCATTCACCAAGCAATTATTGAATTGTTCTGAACCAGGACCACAGATGTAGGCTACTCTTCCTCCTCCCCATGATTTAAAAGATCCTCCAGAATCCAGTTATCCCTGTGTCTAATCCACTCCTTGCCATGTGGGCACATCGGTGAGCATATACACAAAGTGACCAGACATGTTTTCTTATCACCATTCATGAGATACTTTATATAAAATTACTTTGTAAATTGTAGACATTGAGTAGTTTTATTCACTTTTCAGATGGAAAATCTCTCATAGCATTGCCATTTTGAAGTAGTTATGAAAGATACTGCTATAGCAGTTGTAACCCTGGGCATGTTTTGGAATCTTTATGATAAACTTTAATAAAGATTTTTTTACACTGGGAAGAAATCATTAAAATGTTGCCTGTTAGTCTTAAGTGTAACAGTGTGAGCAATTTTTATGTAGTCTTGTCCTCTGTGAGGAAAATCAATGCTGCAATGTATGGTATACTCCCAGCAACAAAACTAAATAGACATTTTACTTACTTTCCCCCACCTTCCTTGTTTTTATTTGCTTTCCTTCCCTCTGCTTCCTTCTCCCCCATCTAGAGTAACCAAGAGCAAGTGTTGCTTCAGGGGGAGGATCGATTGTACTTGAACTGTGGAGAGGCCTCACAGAGCCAGAATCCCAGGAGTTCTTCAGCTCACTCTGATCACAAAACCCGTCGGGAAAAGAGCCCATTTGCAGGTGGCGGTTTAGAGTCTCAGAGTTTAAGCACTTTACTTGGTCATCGGCATTGGCATGTAGTGCAGGTGAGTCTTCAGATGCTGTTGGCTGGTGGCTTAGTCCTTGCTAAGACAGCACCTAAAGCAGATTTCTAAGCAGTTCACTCGGTGCTTTAGAGAACTGAGGAACTTCCTAGCCGTTTTTGACTGTCAAAGCTCCTGCTTTCCTGTGCTCTCGTCCTCTTGTCTTCTCCTTTCTTTCCCCCAGTCCATTAGTAAGTGAATAGTTTCACAAACTAGAAGTTTATGCTTTGCCCTTTTACTGTGCAGGACTGTCAGCCTTCTTTTGGTGTAAATTTAGCTCTAGATTTGCAGAGGCAGAAGTGTGGTAATTTCATGAAAAGTGACACTGTCCAGATGATCTTGTAGTCCTGATGGGTACACATTGAGGTTAATTGTCTGACTTTGGACCCAAGATGAAGACTTGTGATTAGTCTAGAACATTATTGTTAAAATTTTTATTATTACTTGGTCTTGCTCCAGACTATTTACTCATTCTGATATAACTTTCAAATTAGTAGTTTCTTTTTAGTAATTCTGATAAATTGACATTTAATATAGAAATTAATTCTGAGTTTTGAAAACAAAATTAATTTGGACAGATTAGTAAATTGAAGTTTCTTAAAGAAACTTTCATACATATTTCAGAGTCCTGAATGTTTTCGTCCCAGTTTTGTCACCAAAGTGTGTCAGATACATCAGAGTCTACTCTTGAGTCAGTTTCTTTTAGTCATTGTCTATTTCCACAGTTCTTTGTCTTCTACGTTCTATACTTTTACCTAGCTTACTTCACCTCCCATGTTATTTTCAATTGACTTTGAGTGAAGATAATGAGAGATAGAAGAATGGTCTCTGTGTGAAAAATTAAAGGAAGAATATCTCCTACATTGACATTTGGTATACACTAAAAGAAAATGTATTTAACTTACATTGATAAATTCATAAAATCAAACAATGTGCATACCATTTTATAATTAGTAACAGTTATTAAATAAAACTGCATCAGCTACTTCCTTGACTAAAATTTTCCACTGCTCCCTTCTCTCCTATAGCCATTTCTCTGCTATTTTCATTCCCCCATACTTTGAACTATTCATTCTACACTGACCTAGCATGAATGCCAGTTCTGCCTAGCCAGGTCTGTGTTGCAGAGAGCCAAGTAGAGCAGAGGATCGAAGAAGGTAGGTCTGGAACTCAAAAATCCATCAGGCAATGACAAAAACGGAATTTCCTTCCAGCTCAAAAATTCAGTGATTCTGTGATTCATAGCCGTCTACGAAGTATCCTGTGGTAGAAGCATATAACACTGCTTTTACAACTTCAGACAACTAGGTACTAGCAAGATTCTTCTGTCATTCTGTTCTTCAGATATCTAAAATACTCAGAAAGATAAACTTAACTCTAGCTTTACCTAATGGTTTCCATTTCCTTAAAGCTAATAAAAATAATGCTAGAGTTGTTGTAGTTCCCCCAAATTAAGTTATAATGGACTCATAGAATTTTTAGAGCTGGAAGGACCTTAGCAATTATGTAGTCCAACTAGATTTTATACATGAGGAAATTGAAGCTCAGGGAACTTAGGTGACTTGCCCAAGGTCACACAGCAGAATAGTGGCAGACTTGATCCTTGCCATAATACAAATTAAGGGAATAATAGAACCTATCTTAAAACCTAGGTACTAAATGTTGAAGCATATAATATACTGCTGACTTAGATCTATTAATAAAACCTAGCATGTGCCTACTTGGCACCGTTTTTACTTTGAGTTGCCCTATGCTTTGTTTGCTGGTAATCTAGCCACAAGAGTCAATGCATTGTTTTGGTGGTGTGTGTTTGGTAGTGTGGTTTTACAGTGTCCCTATAATGTTAATGCTTTACCTTCCAGACATTTTAGCCTTTAGTAAGTATTCCCTGAAGAAACATGGGTGCCTGTTTAATTCCGCCTTCAGCACATACTCTTGTCCAGGAGAGTGCCTGCATCCTCCATCAAAGTGGCTTTGTTTGCGTGATTAATACTTTGTGTGCTTCTTATACAGCTTAGAGTTCATCAGATGAGCTCAACTAATCCTGCTTGCTCTGTCCCCCATCTAGACTACTAGGTTTTTTGTTTGTTTGTTTAAGCTTTCTACCTTATACTCATTAGTTTCCTGGTCAGAAGATTCTATGTTAATTATGTTTTCTCCTTTAACAAAAATAACACAAATGCATACTTGTCAGAAGCAGGGTAATGTATCAGGCACTTTGTTAAGTCAACGAAGAGGATTGTAAAGGCTATTTAATTTATAAATGATTTGCTCTCATTCCTACAATGTGAATCAAGTGTTCCAGGTATTTGGCACAGATCAGATCTCCTAGGATGATGGTTTTCACAATCTCACCAGATACAGACAGAAATAAATCTGAGGAGAAGACAGGGTTTTAGCAGAATGACTTTAAAGGGAAAAAGGTAGATTTAGGTTCTATGAGAGATGGAAAAATCCTAAGATGTTAAGAGTAGAGATTCTGTAGCTTTGCACTGGGTTTCCCAGTGGTGTGACATGACTTTTGTGCCCTGAGTATGCAATCCTGACCTGAGTTTCTTCATCATTCATTAGCCACCTCTTTTCTTAGTTTTGCCATTTTCTTTTCTCAGTATTAGGAGTGGAACTCAAAGTTCAGGTAATATGTAGATCTCCTAGGGAAAATAAAAGTTTTTGTTCTTAGTTCATAGCATCTTCAAGACATAAAACTGTATAAATAAAGCTTCAGTGTAAGTTTTGAAAGCAAATCTTTTGCCATTTGTGTCATCTCATATACTTTTGGAGGATAGAAGAATACATTGTTTTCTCTTAGAGATATTCATCAGAGTGTGATCAAATAATAAGATTTAACCTTGGTTCCTGTGGTTAGAAACTCTTCGTGTTGGAATCCACTTTGGCAGTGAGATCTCACTTCCCACTTTACCCACTCACACATTTCATAAATACTATGAAATACCAAGGTTTGGGGGAAGTGGGGCATTTTGTTTTTTGTTTGTTTGTTTCTTCAGTGTCTTGGGTGCTAGCCCAGTTGTACTCCAGGAATATCCTTCTTCAAGTGACTATTCTTATTTTCTTCATTCAAAAAAAGAATTTCACTTATAGCCCCCTACAAAACTACTTTCAAATTTTACTTTGCCACCTGATCGTTACCTCAGATTACCATTATTCTGCACTAATTTCACCCATCATAATGAATTTTACTAGTTGGCCTGAATGGTACAGCATATCTGTTAAGATACAAGTTTAGCATTCTTCAAGTATGTCTATCACTTAATTCTCTAAAGTAGGCATCCACACATAAGCAGTTCTGGGGTTAAGAACTTCCTAATGTACTAAAAGCTATTAATTAATTTAGATTTTAGGTTGACTAACTGGATAGTAAGTGAAGTCTAACAAAAATAGTTTTATGAATAAATTTTATCAAGGTTAATACAGATGTTTTCAGCAGGTTTTTTTGTTTTTTGTTTTTTTTTTGCTTGACTTTGGTTTTGTCTTCACATTACACAAAGAAGCTTATTGGATTTGATTGCGTTTACTTGGCTTTTTCATTTGGCTCTCCTTTTTAAAATATGTAATAATTTTTCTTTGAGTAAAAGGAAAATAAATAAATTGAAGGTTCAGTAGTTATTCCAGGAACAGAAGATTTTTCCTTTGTTCCGTTGTTCTATTAATTTTCACCCTTCATTCACCATGTGTTCGTGAAACTATTTAATCAGCAGACTAAGAGAGAGGTCACAGTCTCAATAAAGCTAAACTTGACTTAATCTGCATTGATATCTCACAGAGGATTTTTTAAGTTTAAAATTCTCATTAGAGTAATAAAATGACACCATGTACGAAAATGAGACAGACAGCATGGAAAGATACATCTATTGCTGATGTTGCAGATGAAGAGTTCGTATCTGTAATATATTAAAAGTCTTGTAGGTGAATAAATAGCCATGACTTAGACACACTTTTATGTGTACATGGCTGTTTAGAGACAGAATAAAAACTAATTAGTTGTTTCCCCTGAGCAGTGATGTAAGAGAAGAATTTCAGTTTGTACTTTGTGTGCTTTTATATTGTTTAAAATTTATAAGCGTACATTGCTTTTTTAATCAGAAAAATATAAAAATAAGAAAGAGTGCTATTTAAAAAAAAACCAACAACTCTTGCTGAGGCTCTGATTTTATTAGATAAGATTTTAGAGATGGTTCATATCAGCAAAACCAGACTGTTTATCTACACAGTTCTTGGCTACCATTGTAGATGCTTCTCTAAATATCTTTTGTCACTCCGTTATTGATTGAGTGTTCAATAGTTAAACAAACAAAAACAGTATAGAGAAAAAAGAGGAAAGCCTGATGTCTAGAAACATATAGTGAAATGGATAAGACAGGCGATATGCAATATTGGCTGCCAATAATACTCAATTATTTGGGAGCACTTTAAACATTACAGGAAAATTAATCTCATATTATGATGCTAATGCTTTACATTTAAATATAGTAAACATTTCAAAAGTCTTACAAACTGATATGTTATTTCCTAGATTTCCAGCACCTATCTAGAGAGCAATTGGCCTATACGGGTGAGTTATTTGTTACTTTGTTGGTGTTAACTTTCAGTGGATGGCATGTGCTGAAAGAGGTATTCTGGGGATTGAGCTTTTCAGTGGGTGAATTGATAAAAGTTTCAATACTTGATTCCTTGTACATTGTTGGTGTAAATCTGTAATTTTGTTAAATATAATTTAAATATGATTTTTGAATTTAGCATTTTACATTTAATTCACCTAGCAAATGTTTATATTAATAGTGTGCCGTCCTGACATAATCCGTAGCTCTTTATGTCTAAATAAAAAATTCAAGGAAGAGATCTTAATTTTTTTTAATTCAGTTTTCAGCTATTGATAAGCTTGGCCAGAATATTGCTGTTGTTGGCAAGTTTGGTTTTGCACATTACTCTTTACTCACCAAAAAATGGAAGCTTTTTGGAAACATTACCCAGGTTAGTCTTTTTGAAATTAAAAACCTATTTGTCAAAGTGTGGGAGAACTACAGTATAATTATGTATAGAGTAAACCCCTGTTTACTTACTAAAAAGTAAAAACATTACTAAATGACTGAATTATGTCCAAGGGTCAGTTCTGATAAGGTACTTGGTATTTGATAATGGATTTTGTATTGAGATAGTTGTTCAGTCGCTAAGTTGTGTCCAAGTCTTTGCAACCCCTTGGACTGCAGCATGCCAGGCCCCCCATCCCTTACCATCACCTGGAGTTCACCCAAGTTCATGTCCGTTGAGATAGTTAGTTTTTAATTCTTGTTAATATCAGAAACTAATCCTGTAATTGAGAATGTACTCTTCCATTTCAGGTGGAGTTCATCAGATATTATTCGAATAAATCTCCACAAAATTTGAGATCATTTCCTGCTTGTCTGTGTACAATATAAACATCTGGGTAGCATACAAACATGCATTTGGATTTTGCAAGAATCAAATAGGAGGAATAGAAAAGGAAGTTGACATTTACTAGGTGCTTACTATGTACCAGGCACTTTTCATGTATCTCATGGATCTTAATAACAACCCAGTGAGGGCACTACTATTACCATTTTATATAGGATTCAGAGTCAGGCAGCTGATAAATGATAAAGCCAGAATGTAAACCAAGATGTATTGAATGTGGAATAACAATGCTACATGGTTCCCAGTTACTTTGAATGATGTACTTTCTGCCTTACAGAAATACACATTCTTTTTTTCAAAAATAGGATCTGAATCATTATTAATAAAGGCCCTCGAGTAACACTTAATGTTGTGGGGTGGGAAGAATAGAGAGTAGAACAGAAATAATTAGAGCTTTCATTGTCTGATTAGGAATATTTTACAAATGTATTACTGTCAGGAATAAACGTAAACTTTTTTTTCTTTAAGGAGCAGAATATGATTGTGACAGGTGGCTTAGCCTGGTGGAATGATTTTATTGTCCTTGCATGTTATAACATAAGTGATCGTCAAGAAGAGGTATGTTTTTGTTCTCTCAGAAATAAATAAATTTTTTATTTTAAAGATGTTAAGCATTATTTAAGGACTTTCCAGGTGGCTCAGACAATAAATAATCTGCCTGCCAAAGATCCCTTGGAGAAGGAAATGACAACCCATTCCAATATTCTTGCCTGGAAATCGCATGGACAGAGGCAGGCTACAGTCCGTGGGGTTACAAAGAGTTAGACACAACTGAGTGACTAACAATTTTCACTTTCACAGCATTGTTTGATCTATATAAAAATAATCTACTGAAAATGAATGAGATATTTTCCTTTTAATAAAAAATTCCACATTTTTAGCTAATGGGATTTTCAAGTTACTGTTTTTAAAAAAAAAAATTAAAGAATAACCAGGACTTCTGTGATTACTTTTTCTAATGATTTTAGCCATTCTCTATAAAGTTTGTAACTAATAAAAAATAGTTAAAAGTTGAAAAGTTTATAAGAATGTCTGTCCTTAGAGATATATTGATTGATTTATATATTTATTTTTTGAGAAACTCCATCTCCTGATGTCATGTCTAAATATGCAGGTCTAAAAGGAGTATCTCATAATAGTACATCACAGTTTTGATCACTCATCTTTTAGTTATTTGTAGAATGTGCCTACTTTGTCAAAATAGAAACATCCACTTATTATTAATGCTCAAATTAGTCTTTAGCTCCTCTTGAAAAAAAGTAAATTAAAAAACAGTATGTCTAGTATTTAGTATTTAGTCATCCATGGTAGGTATCTTCTTTTTACAGTTGTCTTTATTTTTGTTTTCTACAGCTCAGAGTGTATTTGCGAACCTCAAATCTGGACAATGCTTTTGCTCATGTCACCAAAACACAAGCAGAAACATTACTGCTTAGTGTCTTCCGGGACATGGTAATAGTTTTTAGAGCAGACTGTTCAATATGCCTTTATAGTATTGAAAGAAAATCTGATGGGTAAGTATATAAAATATAGAGAGTCATTTTTTGCTCTTATTTATCATGCTTCCTCTGTAGTTTTATTTCTCAAAACAGTTATTCTATTTTGTATTTGGTTTCCTTTAAGAGTTTCGTAAAGCAAGGAATTTTAATTAGTGATCTTTGTATGGTAGTTGTTTTTTAGCTACCAAAAGAAATAAACTATAAAGCTTTACCAATTTTTTCAGCTAATCTTATTGGATTCATTTGAAAAAAACACTAGTTTGGGATTGGGTAAAATTTTAAATATTAATTTTTTTTACACATCTTGATAACAAGTTGTTATTAATTTTCCTAGTGTTCTAGAAACTTGGGGAAATTTATAATATTTCTGTAGTTTTAGGGGCTTAGGAAGCATGCCCTTAGCAGACTCTTGTACATTTTCACTGGCCTAGATGGCTGTAGTCTAGAAAAGGAAAAACTGACAGTCATCTTGCTCTTTGTGTGTGTTGCCTATATTCTTCTTGGCGTCTAGCTGACTTGCAGCATTTAGACCACACTTCTTGAGTTTTAGTTTGTTCTCAGATGGCTTTTGTTTCTTTTTATAAAAAAGCTATGAAGTGCGTGTTTGCTGAAGTAGCTTAGTAATTGAGGATATCTTTTATAATGATAAAAACAGATCACCTTAGATAGAACCCATTTCCTTCCTCACGCAACTATTTCTCAGCTGACTGAGCTATTCCTGTAAGCTTCTTCCCAATTTCTTTTTTACTTTCTATATCTTACTCCCTTTTTTCCCTCCCCTCATCTCCATTTGTGTTCTTGAGTGCCACAGCCTTGTCAGTCTGCTGTTTAAAGGATACTTGGGGAGGTGGAAATGGTAGGTAGAAAGTATTTGGGGCCCCTATAAACATAAACTCTGATACTATTTGTAGTGGAAATGGGGGGGGGGGACTCATTAAATTGTTGAGGTATAAAAAAACTTATTAGAATTGTTGTTTCTTTCTCTTTTACAGTCCAAATACTGCTGGTATTCAGGTTCTTCAGGAAGTATCCATGTCACGCTACATTCCTCACCCTTTCCTAGTGGTATCTGTCACTCTGACATCAGTGAGTACAGAGAATGGAATCACCTTGAAAATGCCACAGCAGGTACCATTCTGTTACCAGAGCTCTTCAGAGTTTTGGGGTCTTTGTGTTTTAATTTGATATTAGGAACTATTAATTTGTTCAGAAAATACATACTAAATATATAGAATTTGCCTTGTGTGAAGATGCTGGGTTACAGTGCCAACTAAACAAACATGGTTTTTGCTGATACTGGAAAGAAATAATTACATAGATAATTAATACAAATGTGATGTGTATACCAAAAAGTAATACAGGTTACTGTGTATACCAAAAAGTGATACTGTGTTAAAACGTTATTCTGTGTATAAAAGTTATACTGTATAACAAAAGCCTAGAGTAGTCTAAGCAATCACAGATGGTTTCTCTATCATTTAAATTGAAACCTGAAGAATAATTGGTGGTTATCTAAGTAAAGAGGAATTTCAGTCAGAGGGAACAGTTCAAAGGCCTGTAGATAAGAGAGAACAGGACACATTCAGGGAAATAGAAGAAATTTCGCAGTGACTGGAACATAGAGTGTGATAGTCTTATTGATACTTTGGACTTTGTCTTAAAGTCTAAAGTGTTTTAAGCTAGATATTATTAGATCTAAGCTTTGTAATATTAGAGAAAACATTACAAAGGAAGAAAATGAACCAGAGTTGGACAAAACTGGATGAAGGGAGAGCAGCTAAGAGGCTATTGCAGTGATCTAGGTGAATGGTGTTTGTGGCCCAAACTTGGGTAGTGAAAAGAAGACAGAAAGAAGTAGAAGGAATATGACATATAGAGGACTCCATCATTAGTTAATTGTGAGCAAAGAGAAGGGATACTCCCATAGCTTCTGGTTAAAGTAACTGTGCAGGTAGCGTTGCCACCATGACCCAGGTTGCATAACTTATGTTTCCAAACTTCGTGTCAGTGTGCAACCCATCTTCAAAGAAAAGTTCTGTGTGGAGTTACTTGTCATCCCTGTCTGTCTAGTCTTTTAAAACTTCCTATTAAGGCACTTCCACTGAGTGGCTTTAAAATACAGGTTCCATTTTCTCTGCAAACTCGTATTTCATGTAACCAGATAGTCCTAGTTAATAAAAAAGGAATGTTTTACAGAACTCTAGCTAAAAGATATGGAAGGAATTTGAGAATTAAGAATCAGTTTTGCAGCCTTTGAAAAAATGAGTGGATTCAGTGACCACCAGTTGAAATCAATGAAAGGTTGATGGGAACTTCACAATGAAGGTATTGAGTTGTCATGCCAAAGCCTCATTAGTCAGTCTTAGCATCACTAAAAGTAGGAGAACCATGCATGCTTCCTGGGGTGATGCAGCCTGAGGTTCACATGAAGAATTACTGCCAAAAGCATTGAGCCTGAACTGAATCAAGCTTCTCGAGTCATTTTCTATTCATCAAAAATACAAGGATAGAGGTTTAGTTTAATAACATTCTGTAGGAAAACTGCAGGTCATTAATGTGGAGGAAAAAAGAAAAGACTCTTTTAAATAAGACTTTAGAGCTATAACAAAAAAATGCAATTCATAAGGTCATTTGTATCTTGATTCAAATAGGCTACAAAAAGACACTGTTAAAACAATTAGCGATATTGACTGAGAAATAGTTCTAAATTTTATTAAATTTAGATGTGATGTTGGCATTGTAATTATATAATCAGATGTCCCTATATTTGAGAGATGCCTACTAAATGTATAGGAGTAAAATGGTATGATATCTTCCTTTAAAATACTTTGGCAAAATAAGTATTAATAAAAAGAGAAAAGGGTTAGGTGAAACAAACCTCAGTATTTGTGAATGTGAATAATGAGAATAAGATTGGGGGGTGTACATTTTATGTACTTTTCATCATGTTTGAAGTCATATTAAAGAAAAAGACTTCTTGAATATTCTAGATAGAGTAGGCAGTCAGAAGATGAATAACACTGGGTGCCCCATTTTAATTGAGGCCCCTTTACAAAGAGGAGATACTTAACTTTGTAAAGAGCAGAATAAGAAGTTGAAAGATAAGAGGAAATAGATTACATCTTGCACAGAGAGAAGGCCAAGGTTTAAAAAACAAAGCAAGTCTTGATTTAACAACAAAAAACCAGCAATGAGAACTGTTCAACAGTAAGGTGGTCTCCCTGAGGAGACAGGTGAGCCCCTTGTCTCTGATGCTCCAATGAGAATTACCTACCAGGGATTTTAGATGGTTTGTTGGGTTCCTTCAGATTTAGGACCTTGAGGATACATGTGGTCCCAGCTTTTGTGTTACATTCAGTTTCTGAAAAGTTCATCAAAGCTGCTTGAGAGGGCTGTAATGGTCACCTGTTCTTATGTACTGTGATATTATCAATAAAAAATGTTGACTGCGTGGATAGAGCTGAAGGGAAAAATGGAGAATTTTGTGCTTTTATTTTTTCCTGTGCTGGCGGTTCATTGCTGAGCAGACTTCTCTCTAGCTGTGGCAAGCGGGGGCTGCTCTAATTGCGGTGCACAGGCTTCTCCGCGTGATGGCTTCTCCTGTTGCGGAGCACTGGCTCTAGGGTGTGTGGGCTTCAGTAAGTGCAGCTCCAAGGTTGAGAGCACAGGCTCGGTTGCTCTGGGGCATGTGGAGTCTTCCCAGACCAGAGATCGAACCCATGTCTCTTGCATTGGCAGGCAGAGTCTTTACCACTGAGTCACTAGGGAAGCCCTGTTTTGTTGGGGTTTTTTAAATGAAATAATAGTAAATTCACCACTGTATTTTATATCTGAAAACTTTAAAGTGGTCATTATGAACATTAACGTATTTAGTAAACTGCAGTGGATGTTCTTCAGGTCTTTGGAAGTGTTTGAGGAGTTTGTGGGGGTGTGTGTGTTATTCACTCGGTCATGTCCGACTCTTCATGACCCCATGGACTGTAGCCCATCAGGCTCCTCTGCCCATGGAATTCTCCAGGCAAGAGTGCTGGAGTGGATTGCTATTCCCTTCTCTAGGTAATCTTCCCAACCCAGGGATCGAACCTGGGTCTCCTACATTGCAGGCAGATTCTTACCATCTGGGCTACCAGGGAAACCCGTTTGTCCCTCCAGTCATACTGTTTGATTCTTGGGATTGCATGTTCGGTTTCCTCTCCTCTCTAGTTCTTATAATTCTCACACAGCTTTTCAATTCCATTTTTCCTTCTCCTAACTCAACTATTTCTCATGTGTTATGGACAGATGTTCATTTATAGTTTATGTGCTAAATTGGGAACGGAAGACTCCTTTCCAAGTAAAATTCTTGAGCTTTGTGACGGTTGCTTACAGATTTTTGTGGGGTAATTTTTCAAATTCCTGCATTTTAAATTAACATGCTTATTACCTACCTGGATGATATAAAGCAAAAATGAGTGACAAAGTCTCTAAGTATTCAGCATCCTTTTGACATTTCTTTACACACAATCTCTTGTGTCTTAGAGCAGTACAAATGAGCATTTCATGTATCTGATTATTTTTTGCAAGTAGAATACATAGGGTGATGGTTGTTTTCCTGACTGAACCCTAAATGATATTGGAGCTTAAATTCAGCCAGCCAGCAGGAGTCAAAGCTAGGACACAATCCATGCCATCTTAATCATCGTCCTTTCCTTCCTAAAATTCTCTCCTCCTCTGGTTCGTGGCATCATGCTTTGTTTCTCTTCTTGCCTTCAAAAGCTTAGCCAGTGGTCCTTTGCTCTGTTGCTGCCATATACTTTGCTTCAGAAAATTCATCTGTTACCTTCAGTTTACCAGCCTTACCATTATGGTTCAATGATTCTGGTATTCATCTCCAGTTTAGTCATCTCTCACAACATTTTTATCTGGAAGTCTTAAGATTCTTTCTAATTTAATGGGCAGTAAAAGGAAACTCTTCAGATTCCCCTTTCCTAAGTTACTATCTCCTTCTAACTTCTGTCCATGAAGACCACAACTTCTCTAGCACCTCACCTAGATTCAGCAGCCTGAAATCATCTTTGACTCAGCTTTGTTTTTTTATCCTTCAAGTCTAGAATATAAGTAAGCTTTTGGTTTGTTTTAATCAAAATGTTCTTCCTGTTTACAAGTGAAAATGACTTGATAGCTGAAAATATACTTTAAAGCAGTGCTCCTCAGACTTAAAGATGGGAATCCTAGGTTTTCTACTTTGGGGTTTGATTGAAATTTTCCTTAATAAAACACAGACTATTTACTTCAGTCCTGAAGTTACTACCCATGATATCTTCCTCCCCTCAGTCATCCATCCTGAATAACTCAGAATTTTTAATAACTCTTTTATTCAAGGACCATAAGTAGTGGCTTATTTCCTGATATATTTTTACTTGACTTTCCAAGCCCTCCTTAAAGGTCTGTTACCATCAGTATTTTTTCTTGTAATATCCCTAATCTAGCCAGATTGTTCTCACTTTCGCAGTAGAACTATTTTATCTTCTTGTGTCATTTATATTTCATTCTTCAACTAAAGTACCAAACGTTTTTCTCCCACCCATGTATGTCATCCTCACCCTTCAAGTCCCACTTCATCCTTAAGCCTTCTCTAGCTATGCCCACCAGGTCACTGAAGCAAGGTCTCACTTTTATGAACTTCTGGAAGTCTCTTAGTTTTTTCAGGATAATTCAACTCTGCCATCACCTTTTCATTAATTAATTATTAATTGCATTGTGTTAAGTTCGTACTACTGGAGCCAGACAGCTCCTTGACTCCAACAGAGTCTAACAGAATGACTGACCGTAATAGACACTCAGGATTGTTTGTTTAACCTGTAAGCATTATGCCTTGGTGGGGGAGATGCTGAAAGTATACTTGTTAATTCATATGAATCCAACTCACTGTCCTTTCAGGCTCGCGATGCAGAGAGCATTATGCTGAATCTGGCAGGACAGCTCATCATGATGCAGAGGGACAGGTCCGGCCCTCAGATCCGAGACAAGGACAGCAGCCCTAACCAGAGGAGGCTTGTGAGTTAGATGAGAGCCGCTTAGAATGTGAAGGATGTCAGGTCCGGCCCTCAGATCCGAGACAGGGACAGCAGCCCTAACCAAAGGAGGCTTGTGAGTTAGATGAGAGCCGCTTAGAATGTGAAGGACGTCTGGGAGAAGGATGAGGGGATAAAAGAGTTTAAGAGCAGAGTATTATCTTACGATTTGGAAACTGAGAAAGTATATAAAATTAGTTGTAAGCCTTTGGGTGCAAGACTGTGGAAAGTGGAGGATAAGATCCTACAATGATAATAAAATGTTCTGTATGCCAGACGTTACTGCTTAGGTGTTATTGTTTGGAATAATTCTAATGGAAAAACAGGATAAATTGGTGAAGTTCCTTGGGGGAGGGGCGTTGTTTTGTTTTTAGATTTAAGTACACTTACTTTGAAAGGCAGGGCAGTATTATTAACTTTAAACAGATTCCTCTAATTTTCCCCAGAATTTATACTATTATTTTGAAAGACTTGAGAAACTAGTACCTAGGAAAAGTTCATCTATAAATTTAATGGGAAAAGAACTGATTTCAGTCTCTTTTTCTCCAGTTGCCATTCTGTCCTCCTGTTGTACTAGCCCAGTCTGTTGAAAATGTCTGGACCACATGTCGTGCAAATAAACAGAAGCGTCACCTGTTGGAGGCCCTCTGGCTGAGCTGTGGAGGTGCCGGGATGAAAGTCTGGCTCCCTCTCTTCCCCAGGGATCACCGCAAGCCCCATTCCTTCTTGTCCCAACGGATCATGCTGCCTTTCCACATAAATATCTACCCCCTGGCTGTTCTGTTTGAAGATGCATTAGTCCTTGGTGCTGTCAACGACACTCTGCTCTACGATTCTCTGTATTCTCGGAACAGTGCTAGGGAACAGCTGGAGGTGCTCTTCCCTTTCTGTGTCGTGGAGAGAACCTCTCAGATCTACCTCCATCACATTTTGCGTCAGCTGCTGGTGAGGAACCTCGGGGAGCAAGCTCTGCTCTTAGCCCAGTCCTGTGCCGCGCTGCCTTACTTTCCCCACGTACTGGAGCTCATGCTGCATGAAGTGCTGGAAGAAGAAGCTACCTCACGGGAGCCCATTCCCGACCCTCTGCTTCCCACGGTGGCGAAATTTATCACCGAGTTCCCCCTTTTCCTGCAGACAGTTGTTCACTGTGCCAGGAAGACTGAGTATGCCCTGTGGAACTACCTTTTTGCAGCTGTTGGAAACCCCAAGGACTTGTTTGAGGAATGTTTGATGGCTCAGGATTTAGATACTGCTGCGTCTTACCTTATTATCTTACAGGTAACAATTTTCTTCTTGTAAATGTATAAGAATTAGCATAAACCTAGAGGAAAAAGAAAGCAAATGTCCTTGGTTGGCACTGTGATCGTGCTTAAAGAACTAGTACAGGGACTTCCCTGGTGGTCCAGTGGTTAAGACTCCATGCTCCCAATGCAGGGGGCCTGGGTTCAATCCCTGGTCTCAGGGATGTAGATCCTGCATGCTGCAGTTAAAGAGTCCACATGCTGCCACTGAGACTCGGTGCAGCCAAATAAGTAAATACTACAAAGGAAAAAAGAACTATTAGAGTCAAGTTTTCTGTTCAGGTTTTATCTTTACTTTTGAAGAACTCAGTCTTACTATATGATGGCAGAAAATTACTGTTAAAAAGTAGCATTGCAGGGTTGGGGTTTTTTTTAATCCTGTTTGCCCATAAATAGGCCTAAAACAAATTAATGAGTTTACAGTATTATTTTGAATAATATTAAAGGAATGTCTTGTATGTATATATATACATATATACATTGTGCCTAGTCACTCAGTCATGTTGGACTCTTTGTGACCCTATGGACTATAGCCCAAGCTCCTCTGTCCATGGGAATTCTCCAGGCAGGAATACTGGAGTGGGTTGCCATGCCCTCCTCCAGGGGATCTTCCCAACTCAGGGATCGAACCCAGGTCTCCCACATTGCAGGCAGATTCTTTACTGTCTGAGCCACCAGAGAAGCACGTGTATGTATATACATATAATGTGTTATAATACATATAATACGCACATATTACATATGATTATCAAAATATATAATAAACATACTAGTAAATAAATAATCTGAATATTAGTGGGTTTATCTGAGCCCCCCACAGTAATCTCTCTCCTGGTGGCATGGAATTGGCTGAGAAGTAAATGTTCTTCCAAATTACCGCAGAGTTGTTATTATTGTTTAAAGAAGCTAACCATAAACCTGGTTTGAGATTCTGCCTGAAGCAGTTTTCCTGTCAGCATTTGCTTCATGGCGGCTGACTGAAGTCAGAGGAGATATTCTGGCAGAAGGTGGGTGGCCCTGAGATTCTGGCTATTCTTAAAAGGCCTCACAGTCGTAAAAACAGAAACAAGATAAATGCAGTTTTTTGTTTGTTTGTTTAATTTAGGTCACTGCTTAGATTTCAGTGATCTCCCAAGCAATGGAATTAGAAACTTTATCAGGATTCCTAGGTTGTGACTGACATGATAATTATAGTTGAACTTGCCTGTTAGGCGCCTCTCCATGAAGGCCAGGGCAAGCAGCAAGATTAAATCTGTGAAAGAACCACTGTGGATGCCCATTGTGTAGCAGTAGTACATACTGTTGCCCAAAGCAGTTTTTTATTAAGTCACATCCTCAGAAAGCTCTGTCACAGGACATAGACCAGAGCTTTCTTGGAGTCAGAAAGACAAATTTATACTCTTGCTTTTCTGCTGATCTTCAGCAAGTTGTTTATTTCTTTCTTTGTTTAGAACATATATTTTTATTTCTCTCTCATCCAACAGTCCTATTTTGGGGAACCAGACTTCTTTCATTTTGGATTTCTAACACTCTTGAGGGCAAGGGATTCTCAATGTGTGGTCTACAGAATTCTGGGGGTTTCTGAGACATATTCAGGAAGACTACAGAATCAGACTAATTTTCATATTAATACTGAGATACTATTTACCGTTTTTTCCTGTGCTTATATTTGTACATGGGCATTACACTCTGCATTGCCATGCAATTACAATTTTTAAAAAGTTTTAAATGCATAATTTCAACAAGTTGTTTAACTCAGTTTTCTCATGTGTAAAATGAGAATGATATACTTCTTTTGAGAATCACTAGGAGAAATGAAAGAATGTATAAAGTTTAAGATATCTGGCAGTAATGGGAGTGCAAGAAATCATAAATTATATTACACCAGGGGAGTATTTGCCTCACTTGTTCTTACATGGTACTTTTCAGTGCTTCTTTTGATTTGACTAGTAAATTATTCCCTACAATGCGATATCTGCATTACTTGTCTGGGTTTAGGGAAGCATGGAGATAAAGAATTACTCATATCTTCTCAAATCATTTGTAGTATAAAAGGAATTCTTGGTTGTTTTTCTAGAACATGGAAGTCCCAGCAGTAAGTAGGCAACATGCCACCCTTCTTTTCAACACAGCCCTGGAACAAGGCAAGTGGGACCTGTGTCGACACATGATTCGATTTCTGAAAGCCATTGGCTCTGGAGAATCTGAGACGCCCCCATCCACACCTACAGCTCAGGTTAGTTGAAGAATTGCACAGCTCTGCTAGGCCACACACCCACGTGGCATCTTCCTCTAACCATACTGCACTTTGTGTGTAATCATAGGAACCTAGTTCAAGTGGTGGTGGATTTGAGTTCTTCAGGAATCGAAGCATCAGTTTATCCCAGTCAGCTGACAGTGTTCCTGCTAGTAAATTCAGCTTACAGAAAACACTAAGTATGCCATCCGGTCCTTCTGGAAAAAGGTAAAAGAATGAAGAACTGTTCCTGCTTTTAGGGAATTCTATAACACATTGCATTTCAGAGTATTTGTAAAATTGGATCTTAGGAAAAAACTGTTTGATCTGATTGCAGTTCCTTTTTACTTTCCCTAAAGGCTTCCCTTTTTTCTTTCTCCTAAATTCACTTCTTTATTCTTTGTAGTATTTTTGCCCTTTGTGCTAGAATAGGTCTTGATGTGCCCATTCTAAATGCGACTAACATTAAATTACCTCTGATAACAGAGGACCAGAATAAAAAGGAAGATAGATCTGCAAATAATTCAAAAGCCTTCTGACAGTCAGCAGTTTTCCCATTCTTTCCCAGTGTACCTTTTGACATTTTAGTCGTGTACTGGACTCTCTTGGGACTCTTTTGAGTGGAGAAGTCGTTAAACAGTTCGTGCCAAAAAAGTATATCCTGGAGTCTGAAACCTGTATTATATGTAGATGGGTTACTATGCCCTGAGGGGTAGCTCTGAACTCATGCTGAACATTGTAAAATAGATTTGCCTGTTTTGTGAGGTCCTTGTTTTCCTTCCTGTGTTGTTATGTGGTCTTGGCTCTTGGTTTCCTTCTCTCCCCTAATCCTTTCTTTTCTATTCTGTGTGTACTCTTACTACAGCGCCTGACACAGAATGAGAGCTTACTGAACATTTTTATTGTGATGTTTTACAGCTTTTTCTTACAGAGCCATTAATACACCTGCATTCCCAACACACACACACTCAGACACACATACACCATAAACAAGTTAAATGCAACCATGAAAGACTATGAAACAATTGACAGGCAAACAGTAGCTACTCAGCTATACCCTGAATGTGAGTGGTGTTTAATATATACTAAGTGCTCACTGCTCGCCAGGCACAATTCAAACATTTCCGTGTATAGGTCTTTCAGTAACAGCTCCGTATGGGTAAATATACAGTTTTTATCCATATTATACAGGTGAAAAACAGAGGCCCAGAAAAATAAACTCTCTTTATATTCACAAAACTGTGGGGCAGAGCCAAGTTCAGAATGCAGGTAGTCCTGCTCCAGTACTGCTCTCTGAAGGCACGCCATCACCCCAGTACCAAACCAGTTGCGACTCACCAGTTCATAGGAATAAGGGGTAACAGATGATATTTAGTCATTCATTTCTTTAAATCTGTTTTTTTCTTATGTGTCTGTATAACTCACGTTAAGAGACTACATTTCACTTTGCTTCTCTTTAGTCTCCTTGGTCTGATCTCCTTCCCTCTTTTCATTGGTCTTTTCAAATACAGCGTTTGTTTGCTTCCTTTCTTTACTTCATCCAGTCACTATCCTCTTCCTGATTTGGCTTTGTAAGTCTCCTTTTTGTTTTCTATTCTGTACTTTTACAGACATGTTTAAGAGGCTACTTACTGTGTTCCAGCTACTGTTCAACAGGTGTGCTATCTCATGGAGAAGCTCTGATACTTGATCTTCCTCTTCTCTCGAATCTCCTACCTCCTTGTCAGCATTTTCAGTGCTACTTCATAAGAAGTATGTGAAGCTTGTTCTGTAGCTTACTTGTGTTCCCACTTACAGATGGAGCAAAGACAGTGACTGTGCTGAGAACATGTATATTGATATGATGCTCTGGAGACACGCTCGGCGTCTCTTAGAAGAAGTTCGGCTAAAGGATCTCGGCTGCTTTGCAGCCCAGCTGGGCTTTGAACTCATTAGTTGGCTGTGCAAGGAGCGTACCCGTGCTGCCCGAGTAGACAACTTTGTGTTGGCCCTGAAGAGGCTCCACAAAGATTTCCTTTGGCCACTTCCCATCATCCCAGCTTCTTCTGTCAGTTCTCCTTTCAAAAATGGAAAATACCGAACAGGTAATATAGGCTTTGTGTTACTTATACAAGAATTGTATTTGCTCCAAATGTTTAGACATTTTTCCGTTAGTTGATATTCAAGAAGTCTTTTCATTCCAAGCTTAGATAGAAGCTGACTTTTTGTAGATCAGTTGGAACATCCACCATTTGACTAAGGATGTAAATAAAAGTAGATCATGTGTCTCTTGGCCTTTTGACTTTGAAGTTTAATTTATAAATCCAGCCGATTGTTTTCTCAGATTATCAGTATAGTTGAGCATTGACTGAGTATAGAAGATACCACACTTTTTTTTTTTTTTTGGTAGGAAGTTTCCTGCAATGCAGGAGACCCTGGTTCAGTTCCTGGGTCAGGAAAATCTCCTGGAGAAGGGAACGGCTACCCACTCCAGTACTGTGGCCTGGAGAATTCCATGAACTGTATAGTACATGGGGTCGCAAAGAGTTGGACACAACTGAGCAACTTTCACTTTGGCATTGGTTAGCCACAGATCTCAAAATAAGCTAAATTGTGACTTACCTGACAGGATTCATTCCAGAGAAATGGTAAAAATACGTCTTTGAGAGCTTGGGCCATCTTCTAAATTAGGAGAGGGCAAAGTGAACTGTATCTTGGTAAAAAAAAATTTTTTTTAGGTTTTTTTAGTTCAGGTTGTAATCATTATTACTTACGAAAATTCAAACAAAACCCTTTTTATTATGGCATTTGAAAGTTTCATGTCATCTTAAAACCAAGGAAAATCATTTAAGGATGACTGAGGTTTTGCCTAGTTTCTGGTAAGTTAAATAATGATAGAAGATGACTGCTGGGTGGCATTATCTGGTCAGTGCATTCTGTTCCAGTCCAACCTCCCTGGTTCATGGGTGGGTGATGCAGTGTAGCGACATTAATTGGCTTTGAACTTTTCGTATTTGGAGTTGGTGGGGGAAGAGAAGCTGAAAGAACTGAACTGGAAATGGCAGTGTGTGCACCTTTAATTCCTTTTTTTTGTGTTTCCTACCTTGCAGTGGGAGAGCAGCTGTTAAAGTCACAGTCAACTGACCCATTTTTAAACCTCGAGATAGATGCTGGCATCTCTAATATCCAACGAAGTCAGAGCTGGCTCGGCAACATTGGTCCTGCTCATCAAGAAATAGACACAGCCTCATCTCACGGGCCACAGATGCAAGATGCCTTCCTGTCACCTTTATCTAATAAAGGTAGATATCATTTTAAATCCTAGCTCCTCATTAGTTTCTTTGGAGGAAAGTTTATATGCCATATGTAGCATTTCAGAGAGAGCTTTACTCATTTCAAGATGTGTCTTTGAGAATTAGCATTAGTATCTGCTGGACAGGTGAATAGTTACTAGCACAAGGTCAAAATCACTTTGATTATACTTTGCCATGTTTATTTTACATAAATGAAACAGGTAAAACCTCACTACAGCTAAACACTAATAAATGAACCTTTGTAATCAATTTTGATGATACAGAAACACTAACTTTGAACCTCAAGTAAACAAAACTTTATCCATGTGTAAAGAATTCCATTCTTCTCATAGGTGGACCTGTATTATAAAAAATTGTTACCAGTTATCTTCTGTTTATTTCAGCTGTAAAAAATTATGGGAAAATTTTTTTATCTTCTAAATTCCTGCATGATACCCTGAATTTTGCATCTCAGCCTTCAAAGCCTAAGATTACTGTCTGACCCTTTACCAAAAAAATGTGTGTCTTCTGCAATTATAGTAATGGGTGAATTACAAATTGAAGAAGCTTTAAAGTGATTCATGTTGTTTAGGTTTATATAAGAGCTGAAGCAGCAGTTGGTCTGATTCTGCAGCTTCAATGGCCAGATCCACCTGATGCTTGGTTTTCAGTGTATGCTCACTGTTGCCTGAGCTGCTCCTATATAGGGAGGCATATAGAAGCCATGGCTTCTTTTATTGTAGTAGAATACATGTAAAATCTACTGCTTTAAGGATTTTTATGTGTACAGTTCATTTATATTCTTGGGCAATCAACCTGCAAAACACTTTTTTACGTTGCAAAAGCAAAACTTTATACCCATTAAAGAAAACTCTCCATCTCTCCCTCCTCCAACTCCAGGCAACTACGTTCTATTTTCTGTCCCCGTGTAATTGTCTTTTTGTGTCTGGCTTATTTCACTTAGATAATGTTCTCAAAATTCATCCTTGTTGTAGCGTGCATGGGAATCTCCTTCCTTTTTCGGGTTTGTCAATATTCTGTTGTGTGTTCAAAGCACATTTTGTTTATCCATTCATCAGTGGCCACTTGCATTGCTTCCACCTTTTGGTTATTGTGAATTATGCTGCAAAGAACGGGGCGGGTACTGTGAATATGGGAAGTCTCTTTGAGACCGTTTTCAATTCTTCTGGGTATTGTCAGCTCATGTGATAATTCTGTTTTCAGCTTTTTCCTCATAGCAGCAGCCCCACTTTACTTCTTATCAACACTGGCAGGGATTCCAGTTTTGCCACAGCCTCGCCAACACTTCTTTGATGATTTTGTTAATAGTAGCATCCTAATGGACCTGAGGTGGCATCATTGCTTTTCTTTAGAAAACCTTTTAGAGAGATTATTTCAAACATCTTTTAAAAGGAGAAATAATACTATAATGGGCACCTTCCCTCCAACCCCCACTTCAGTTATTACCAATTCATGAATAAATTTGTTGATAAAACACTTTCTCCTTCTTGTATTAGTGAACTAAATCTAAGATATGATATGTTTAATTTGTGAATGTTTCAGTATATATTTCTAAAAGGACTTTTTTTTAAAAATAATGGCACATCTCTCTAAAAATTTAACAGTAATTCCTTAATACCATCAAATATCCAGTAAGTATTCAAATTCCAGCTGTTTTACAATGTCATAATATTTTTGCGGTTCAAAAGAAAGTGAGAGTCACTCAGTTGGGTCTGACTCTTTGCAATCCCTTGGACTATACAGTCCATGGAATTCTCCAGGCCAGAATACTGGAGTGGGTAGCCATTCCCTTCTCCAGAGGATCTTTCCACCCCAGGAATCGACCCCAGGTCTCCCGCATTGCGGGTGAATTCTTTACCAGCTGAGCCACGAGGGAAGCCCAAGAATACTTTGAATCAAGATCCAAGTAAGATTCATACACAGTGATTATGTTTCTTAAATTCCATTTTTAGTGCTTTTTCCCCTTCCCCATCTCTTTTTTTCTTCTTGCAATTTATTCATTGAAGAGACTTGCTTCTGTGAATTTTCTCATGACTGGATCTCAGTTGATTGCATCTTCATGGTTTAAACAGTTTCTGTACTTCTTGTAGACTGGTGATTGAATCTAAAGACTTGATTGGGAATCTTCTGGTGGTCCAGTGGTTAGGATTCTGTATTCTCACTGCCTCAAGGACCTGGAAACTAAAACCCCACAAGCTGTGTGACACCTCCCTCTCCCCAAAAAGGACTTGAACAAATTGTAGCTAGGTTTGTTGTTGTTTCCAGAGGTGGGCAAGACTGCTTAATAGGTAGTAGTGTATTTTTCTTTTATATGGCACATAATGCCTGGTTACCTCTCAGATGATTTTTTTTTTTTTTAAACATCTACTATTTAGTGTAACATGGGAATTTTAGTAGTGAATTTAATGTTTTGGTCTCAAAATCCTAAAGAGGAAGCAACATCTGAGAGACAGCCAATATTTTTAATTGAAGGAAGACATACATTAAGCTAGTTTGTGACTTTTGACAATTCTTCATCAGGTGATGAATGCAGTATTGGTTCAGCCACGGACTTGACTGAAAGTAGCTCCATGGTGGATGGAGACTGGACAATGGTGGATGAAAATTTCTCCACACTCAGTCTAACCCAGTCAGAGCTGGAGCATATCTCCATGGAGTTGGCGAGTAAAGGGCCTCACAAATCCCAGGTCCAGCTTCGGTAAGTTTCTCAACATTTTGGAAGCATAGAATGCCTCCTCAGGGTGTTTGGGCAAATCGGGTATATAGGCTGCCTTCCCAATAACGACTGCCCTTCTCTTCATCCATAGATCCTTCCTAGCATCAGTCACTGTGTTTCTGCTTCTGTATATAGGTATTTGCTGCACATCTTCATGGAGGCAGGATGTCTGGACTGGTGCATTGTTATAGGCCTGATTCTTAGAGAATCCTCAATCATCAACCAGATTTTGGTTATTATACAGTCTTCAGAGGTAGATGGAGAGATGTTACAGAACATAAAGACGGGGCTGCATGCTGTGGACCGATGGGCCTCCACAGATTGGTAAGTTATTAGGCTCGTTCCCTTGACTGTCCTCTGGTGACTTCTCCTCTTTCACATTAAGGCTTATTTCTGGTTCATTTATTTGGAGATTTGTAGGTTGCTTGAAATAAAAACTCCTTTTGTATATTCATTTTTAAGATTATTTTCTTTAGTTACCATTTTAGACCCAGTTATTTTAAATGAGTCATATTCATTGTTGCCAGTGAATGTGTGTCACTGAGGACCAATACAGTCCAAATGACCTTAGAACTAGGGTGGAACTTTAGATTTCTAGTTCTGTGGAATTGAAGATGATACCCTGAAAACAAGTAAAAATTTAAAGTCTGTGTGAGTTGAACATTCCATAGCAGTTACTGACAAGCCCAAAATAAGAATAGTGAATGAAAGTAGAAGAGCCTGGGATCTACCCCCTTTGTCGCCAGTCACCTGTGGATTTGGGGTTTCCCTCACTTGGCTCTAGTCTTCCTTAATTGGCAAATTCGTTTAGGTTAAATGTTCTCTGAAGGTCCTGTTTTTCAAGTCTGAAAATCCTATTAATGGTGTTTACGATTATAGAATATGCTTTTTAATTGCTATACCAGATAAAGAGTATCCATCTTTGCTGTTTGTGCTCACACTTACATTATGTGTAGCCCCCTCCATGAGGGCCTTGGCATCTAAAAGCCTTTCCCTTCCTAGTACCTCTGTGCCTCCTCCTGTACCCTATAATCTATCACTGACCCTACTGTATCAATGCTTAGTAAGAATCTGTCCATAACATGCTATGGAGCCTTTTGAACGTGGCTGATAAGAGCCAATTTCCTTTTTCTTCTGCTTAGTCCTGGATATAAGCCATTTTTAAACATCATTAAGCCACACCTGCAGAAGCTTAGTGAGATCACAGAAGAGCAGGTCCAGCCTGAAGCCTTCCAGCCGATGACTGTGGGTAAGACTCCTGAACAGACCAGCCCCCGGGCAGAGGAGAACAGGGGCTCCTCGGGCCATGGGGGCATCCCCCAGGGCGAGGTCGCAGATGGCAGTCTGGTCAGCCGGAAAGAGGAGGCCACGGCGCGAGCAGAGGAGGAGGAAGCTTTTCAAGATGGGACTTATGACTGTTCTGTGTCGTAACAACAGTGAGTACCATCTCCATGGGCAGTATTAACTAGCATCAGCGTGCAACTGAGGACACTGTGACCTAGTTGGAAAATTTAACCAGGGGGAGAACACAGCTCAGAGACTCTGGTAAGGTATTATTAAATTTTAACTTTTTCTTCTACGAAATCTTGAGTCCATAAAAAATGTGATATCAAAAAAAAAAGATCTTTCATAAAAGTTTTTTTTTAAGCTGCAGTGGAAAGTTGTACAGAATATTGTACAGATGTACATGCGAACATTTTGGTTTTCTTAAAGACTGGTAGCTCTTAAACCACAGGGATCGTATTGCCCCAGATGAGCTTACTTTTTCACTACTTAAAGCTTCCTTTGTTTTCCTGGTTCAGCGTGTGTTCTGGACTGCTTTTTAAAAATAAATGCTAAGGTGCTTGCTGTAGCTCATCAAGTGCTTGAGCTACCTGTATGCCCCCTGGATCAAGAGCACTGGACCTCCCTAGTTGGGCCTCTGAATAGATTCCTGCCCTGGTATAACAGGCACCTGTAACATGCTTCTCTTCTGGCCTGTTAATCCTGGTCCTCAATCGATGGAAGCTGTTTACCTGTGTCAGTGTGCCTGCTTTTTGTCTAGCTTGGTTCCTGCTAGGTGAGTGTAGGCAGAGGCCTGAGGAGTTCTTACCAATTATGCTATTAGATACCACTAAACTATTTTGTATCAAAGAATCGTATCTTTTTGTGAATAATTTTGTGTAAATATACTCAAAGGCACTGTTCCTATTTTTAGGGCTTGTACTATAATTTGTAAGGTTTTATGCTGGATTCTGCATGGCTATAGATACTCACTCTTAGAACAAAGACAGGGCTTGCTCTTCTTTCCAGATACAAGCACTCTTCATAAAGGAAGACAGATTTATTGGCTTGGTCATAAGGTAACAGAAATGGTCACACTGATCATGAAATGAAACAGGTTTTGTGCAAATTAATGTTTATTTATTGCTTTTGTAAATTGAATAAAAATGAACTCTATGTAAATAGACTGCTGAATCCTGTATTATCACGGCTACTAAAAATTAGTATGTAAAGAATGCATCATAACTTCTTAAATATTTTATGTATTTCTGGATATGACTTAAATTTTAGTTTTCATACATTATGAAAACACAATTGCAGACTCAGTTGCTTCAGACTAAACACATATCCACTGTATGTTTATCAATTACCCTATAACAGTATTAATTTAGATAGCTTGTTTGTACTGTGCAATTTGAACAAAGGAATGCAATGTTATTTTTTACAAAAACAAACTTATTTTTATAGTAACAATGTATTTGATGTGGACCAAATTCATACCACTATGTAAAACAGCCTCTCCTCTCATAGTGCAATTACAGTTTAGAAATAAAACTTGGTCCTCTATCCTTGCTTTTTAAAATTAATGGCTAGATTTAGTTGTCCTAGCCAGGTTTCCTTTGAAAGGAAACTCAAATTTGAAAAATGCTTTGTTCAAAAGTCATCAATGGTTTTAAATTACTGATTTTGATAATTTACTGTCACTTACTTTTCACATTACAAGTGCAATACTTTCACATACTAAAACTCCTGAATTGGTGGAATATGTGATTACTGGTACCTGGCCCTTCTGGTGCTATGTTTATTTAAGCCTTTGTTTTAAACCACCTTTCCCTGAATCTTAAGATAGAAAATGTTTCCCATGTGAGTCCATGCAGCCCAGCAAGAAACTGAAGCAGTTCTTCTCCTGTCCTAGTCCATTATGAGAAGAACTAGCATTACTTCCGTGTTTGGTGTATTTAATCAATAGAAATGATTCACCATGGTAAACAGCCATGTTTACAGACATCCTAATGTGCTGCTGGGTTCATCTTTCACTCTTAAAAGCAGGGCACCATTAAGTTAACCATATTCCTATGGTTAATGCCACGACTGAAACTTTTCTTGTATAAAATACTTGTTTTGCAACCAACAGATATAGGTGGCCCCAAGGCAAAAAGATTGGCAGCTTTACAGAAAAACTTTTCTTTGGTAGTTTGTTATATACTTTAATTTTTTGAATCATATTTTAATTTTGCCTTGTTTGGATCACGTATTTGACTGTTTAAGCCATATTTAACCAATGAATTTAAATATTCAGTATAACTATTTGAAGTTTAAATTATTTGCTGATACCAAAACAAGTTATTTGGGGGTAGAGTTAACCTTTGCTTGTAATTAAAAGTTGCTGCTACTTCTGTAATGTGTTTTTTTTTTTTAACTTGGTAAAGGGCAATAAAACCATTACATGAACTTTTTGTTTACTCATCAAGTTAAGAGCAAAAAATGTATGCATTAAAAGTCATATTTCATTATATAATTCTACCTTTTAGAATTTTCCTTATAACTAAAAATTTATATTTAACATGTATATGGGTATACCATTTTATGGATATATTTCTTTACTCTTCAGTTGAGGGACATTTGGGAGGGATTCAACTCAGACACTGTTTTGTGGACGTAAGTTTTCAGTTCTCTTTAGGAGTGGAAACGTTGGGTTATGATAACTGGTTAATTTGCGGGGGCGGCAGGGGCCGGGGGGTGGGGTATGCTTAACTGTATTACAAAATGCCTGTACCATTTTAAAAGGAAAAAAAAAAAAAAACATTTCTACTAGTAGTGGATGAGGGTTCAAGTTTCTGTTGGTCAACATTTGTTTCTGTATTTTTGGTTATAGCCATCTGAGTTATGTATGAAGTCATATCTTATGGTTTAGATTTACATTTCCCTGATGGCTAACATCTTTTCACATATGATTATCATCAGCCATTCACATCTCTTTGGAGAAAACTGTATTCACATTCTTTGCCCACTTCACAGATGGCTCATTTATCTTATTGTTGATTTGCAAGAGTTCTTTATATATTCTAGACAGTTTTGCAAACATTTTTTCATTCTAAGGGCTTTTCACTTTCATGATACTGTCTTTTGAGACATAAAGTTTTTCATTTTGGTGAAGTCCCCAACTTTTTCTTTGGTTCCTTGAGCTTCTGGGTGTCATATCCAAGAAATCATTTCCGAATCCTAGGTTATGAAGATTTATGCTTATGTTTTTTTCTGTTTTATATTTTAGCACCTACATTTAGGTCTCTGATCCATTTTGAGTTAGTTTTTGTATATGGTATGAAGAGGTCTAACTTTGTTCTTTTGTATGTGACTACTCAGTTGTTATAATTTACTGAAAAGTTCACTGTTTACTGAAAAGATTTTTTTCCTATTGAATTGTTGAAAATCAACTGACTACAAACAAATGGGTTTATTTCTGGAACTGTCAGTTGTATTACATTGATTTCTGGGTCTTTCCTTGATGCCAGTATGACATTGTTTTGATTACTGTTGCTACCTAGAAAAAGGAAGTTTTGAACTTGAGAGCTGTTGAGTTTTTCAGGACCATTTTGGCTCTTCTGTGCCCCTTGCATTTCCATATGAGTTTAGAGTCAGCTTGTCAGCTTGTGTGTGCACCCACACACACCTATAAGGCAGCTAGAAGTTTGATAAGGATTACATTCAGATCAATTTTTGGAAAATCTTGCCATCTTGATAATAGGCCTTCCAGCCCATGAACATGGAGTGTCTTTCCAGTTATTCATGGCTTCAGTTTTCTTTCAGGAGGGTTTTATAGGTACTTTTAATAAGCTTATTAGTATTTTATTCTTGATGCTATTGCAAATAGAACTGTTTTGTTTTTGGATTATTTGTTAGTATATAGAATAATTGATTTTTTTATGTTGCAATTGCGTCCTACAACACTGTTCAATTCACTAACTATATAATAGGTTTTTTGTGTGGATTCCTTGGCATTTCCTGTATAGAAAATCCTGTCGTCTATAATCAGAGCCTGGGCTAGAGCCTCCAATACAATATCCAAGTGGCAGTGAGTAGATACCCTCGTCTTTCTGATGTTAGGGGGAAAGTACTGAGTTTTCATTACACATTCGGATGTCAGCTGTTGAGTTTCCCATAGATGGCCTTTATCAGGTTAAGGAAGTTCCCTTCTATTAAATTTTTTATCGTAAAGAGGTATTAACTTTGTCAAAAAACCTTCACTTCTGTTGAGATGATTATATTGTTGTCCTTTATTCTAATGCTACAGTCTATTATGTTGACTTTTAGGTGTTAAACCCACATTCCATCCCTGGGCTAAACCTCATTTTGGTCATGATACAGGCCAAACTTGAGGAAAAGAAATTATCAGTACACTTGTTGTATTTTCACTAATCAAGTAAGGAAGTGCTAGTATTTAAAAGAAAAGTACTGATGAACTTCAAAAATGCCCAAGATGTTTTTTCGAATAAAAACAGACATGAGGCATAGATGCATTTTGGCTTTATTGGCCCTAAAACACAAGGTATTATTAAGAACATAAGTTATTTGGCTGTTTCACCTTGTACTGAACTGTTCTGAGGGAACTCACTTGGAAAGGGAGGTAACTTGCACGGAGCTCTTGGAGCTCACAAGTGGGTTCTGTATTTTGGGGCCTGGTGGTGTGCCTTTCTTGTGAGCAGCGGGTCACTGTCTGGCTGAAAGATAGTATTTTCTTCCCCCCAGTCCCCCAATGAAAGAACATCTTTTACTGGCCCTTCAGTGATTTTCTTTGCCAACAGTGATGATAAAACTGCTAAACAGGCTATAGGCTCAACATTTAATTTCTGTGAAATTCAAATGCACAATTTCATTCCACAGTAAAATGGATTCCAGTTGAAGCCATGTTGATTTCTTTGCTCACATGACCCTTTAAAATAGCAATTATACCCACAGGAGCCAACTAGGTCTTTCTAACAGCAGAGTTGTTGTGTTTTTTTTTTTTAAGCTCTAAAAGGCTTTATGGATTTAAAATAACTCTTCAGATGAGGGGGTTACAGGAAAATATAAACAATGATGGTCTGTTTCTCTGTTAATGATACTGACTAGTATTTAACATGTTTATTTCAGTTAAACTGTAAGGCAACAATTCATCCCTAGCAAACCAGTGAAAAGATAATGGACAGACATATTCATTTTTCCCACAGCTTCCTGAGTGTGCAGGCTGGCTTCTTAAGTAAGTGGTAGTAATGGTTTAGAAATATGATCAGGCCTATGTACATCTGCTGAAGTATGGAAACAGAAGTACTCCATGCAACCGTCGTTCTTGGGTAAATTTTAAGAATTTCTTCAAAATCACAATCCTTCACACTTTCCCCAAATGTGTAGTACTGTGCGAAAACAAGTTCTTCAGACTGCTGATCTGACAGTGTGTTATTAAGAGCCATGAGTATTGTGTGCAATTATTTAACCATTTTTGGCATTAAAGCAGTCCCCCAGACTGTTAAGCATACCCTGAGTCTAATGTGCATCTTGTTACTGACCTTCTACAACATTAGAGCTTTATAATGCCAAAGAAAACCAAAACAAGAGCAAACTGTCCACATAGGAAAATAAAGGCAAAGAAAACCATGATTATTATCAAAAAGGAGTTAACAACGCGTTTCCCAAGGCGGGGTGGGGCAGATGGGAATCACAGGGACCTCAGGTAGTGCCCTTCCTCCACATTTGGAAGTTTGCTTTTGCTTTTCTTTTCCCTATAAATAATTTCCAGTAATCTATTTCAGATTAACCACAGAAACAGAAAATATGCCTGTATTTTGAAATTCATTTAGATACTATTTTTCTCCACAATTGTGAGTCTATAAAAGCTACAGTGCAGACTGTGTGTGTCACTTGACTCATCTAAGACTAATGATACAGCTGACCCTTGACAACATGGGTTTGAACTACAGGTCCAATTATACAGGGGTTTTTCATTGAATGGATATCACAGTACTACATGATCCATAGTTGAATCCACAGAGACAAAACCTTGTATACAGGGGTGTGATGATGCACATTTTCAACAGTGCAGAGGTCAGCACTCCTAACCCGTGTTGTTCAAGGGTCAGCTCTATGGTTCTTACGAAGTCCAGGAGAAGCACTGGCTCCAGTGTCCATGCATGTGACAGCATGGTGCCGTTCAGCTCTGGCTGTAACCCTGCTGTCTGTGTAGGCCCAGTTTTTGAGGAAATAGGAGCACGATTCAGAATGCACACTGTATATATCGGACAAGCAGCTTTATGCTCTTTCTGTTCAGGCAGATTTGAGTGCCACTGTTTTGTTTGTTTCACTATGGCTCTTTTAGCCCAACTTACTAAAGACAAAAAGTGTCTAACTTTTTACATTTTTAATGGAAAAAAGCTAGCAGAATTTACCATTGCTCTCGCCAAACTCTTCCACTGCTGGAGCCAACAGCCATCTTCCTCAACATGAAAAGTACCTCTGAGTCCTAGAGCTGCTGTTGTGCAGGACCTAAACACCAACAGCTAGAAGGACACTCCAGTGCAAGCCACAGCCTCGAGTCTCAGGAAAGCCAGCTCTGCCAGACACAGTAAGTTACTGAGAAACTAACCTGTTCAACTGGCTAGAAAACAAGGACCCAGTGCATCAATAATATGCCCTGAAGGATTAACTCTGGATAACAATATTCTGTTCATTCCTTTAAGAATCAAAATAAAATGTCCAGCCACTCCCACTCTCCTCCCACCCCCAGAACAGCCAGCATGGGGCACCTCAGCGCTCTGAGAAGGGAAGTTCATGTCCTGTACTTCCACAGACAGTATTCTAAACCAGAAGAGCCTGGAAACCCCAAAAGGAAGCAGGTATTGAAAACCACCTCAGAAAAGCATCCCAACGATGGATCTTAGTGACCACGTGTCTGAAGGACAGGAGCCACCATTTCAATACAGGTTTCCACATCAGAGTACTAGGGCCTTATAGCCACCAAGCACACTCTAAAGGCTGCCCACAAGGCTGCCCAGAGAAGCACAGCTCCCAGCACAGGCTGGGGCCTCAGAAGCCTGTCTTCATCTCAAATTTCTTATGACTGATCATTAATTCCTGTGATACTTTACCTACCATCTACTGACACAAAAAACAATGGTCTTGGGCTTTAACTGGAAATGTCATTTGTATCATTAACAAGGGATTTACAGTACTTTCTGCATCTTTCATGATCCTAAGGGTTCAACTATTAAAACTGGTTTGCTGGCTTTTGTTCTTAAGGTCATATAAAATGACGTGTGTGTGTAGTACCCATGTGTGCTTACGTGCCAGAAAACTGGTATTTTCAAGTGTCAAAAGGGCCATGCACTCTACTCCACAGTGTAACCATTATAGATCATGCTCAGCCCTGAAGAGTGTTAGCCCACAAAGTTCTTAGAACATACGCTCGTTAAAATTCACTGACTTACATACAACTGTCCATGCAACATAAGGAGAAACTGTGCCACATGGAGTATCCCACTGGATATGTACTTAGAGCTCATCCACAAGATTAAAATACAAAGAGATTGTAGGTGCACACCCAGGCAGAGGGAAATGTCCAATCTGGGAACTTCTCTCTCAGAGCATCCAGCTGGGAGGATCTGTCTTCCCCAGAAAAATAGTGGGCAGCAATAGCCACAGTGACCATTCCTTCAGGCTGTTCTTCCAAGACCTACAGGAGAAAGTTAATTAGTTCTCTAGCTCTAAGGAGACAGAACACTGACTGATCCCAAGGGTCTTGCCACATACCACCCTGGGAACCTGATCAGTGATAGCAGCGATGATGGGAGCGTCGCACCTGTACTTCTATCCAGAAGTGCCATGTGGAGGCCTGGAGTCCATGGGAATAAAAGACAAAGTAGTCCCCTCCTTTACTTGTGACTGGGGTGCCGTTGCCGAGAGACCACTGAGAAAGCGTAGCCCCTTTGTGGGTTCGAACATAGAATGACATATGGCTTGGTCCTGTAGGATAAAAGGAAGAACAGTTGAAACAACCTTCAAGAAAAGCAACCCAAACCAGACTACGAAGTTCATGCTTCACTAGCAATAAAGACACTCAGTACAAACCTAGTGGAGGACTTTCAGTCTGGATGTTCATTATGAATCAACAAGGTAAGCAATGAGGTGCAGAAAAAGCACAGAGTTCATAATAAGAAAACTTGTGTTTACACCTTGGCCCAGGCATTTAAACATACAAGAACCTACCTATCACTCAGAAGCCCTTCTTCAGAAATCTAGAGAATAACTGCAAAAACCAGAGCAAAAGAGCACTGAGGATTTTAGCGTATCCACATACATTGTATTAAGACAAATATTAATGTGAAAGTGGAAGACTAATGTGCAAATGCTGCCTGTAACAAACACAGAGGGAAAGGGGAAAGCAGATAAATCTGTTTTGTTGGCTTTGCGCTTTAAAAAAGTTTCTGGCACTTAAGATTTATATTTTTGTTTTGATCACCTATTTAATTTTTTGCTATTTGTATGCCAGTTTTTGTGGTATTCTTATCAGCTTATACATCATAAAAAAAAAGAACACAAATACAGCAAGTAAAACAAGTAATTATAAATACTGTGAGGCAGTTGCGACTGCAAGTATTGGTCATAAAAATAAATGTGAATAGACACAACCCAGCTACTAAAAGAAAAATGTAGCTTACAAAACTAGACCTAACCACACTGTATCCCAAGATATTCAGAAAGGGTAAAAATAAAGAACAAAGGTTATTTCAGGCAAGTGGACAGAATCTTTAAAAGATAAGGAAATATTACAGATGAAATCAATGAAATAGACAATAGAACAAACCGACCTAGTAATCAAAAATCTGTTTTGTTTTTTTATACTTTTAACAAGACGATCACTCGGTAACCTGACTGGAAAAGAGCAGAGCAAACACTAATATATGCAAAGATAAATAAGAGCTGATTCATGTCAGTGTATGACAAAACCACTACAATCCTGTAAATAGCCTCCAATTAAAATAATTTTTTTAAACCTACCAATAATAGAATTAAAAATGACACAACCAACAACAAAAAAAAGAAGAAATGTTAAAAATCACTACATAATCACTATTATTTCCGTAAATTTGAAAACCTGAATGAAATGGGTACATTGCTAGGAAAATACAGGATATCAAAATTGAACACAGAGATAATAAAGCTAAAACAGGCCAATCTCTCTAGAAAAAGAAACCACTCTAAGAAAAAAGCACCTGGCACAAGGCGTCTCAGGAATTCCAGCCAACTTTTCAACAGAACAGTTCTAATGCCCCATAAACTACTGCAAGACAGGAAAAGTAAGGAAAACTTACCAACTGTTTTATGATCTGTAACAGTCACGGTGTGTTTACATTTATAATGTATACCTAAATTGTTAAAAACAGTACCAAAAACACCCCAAACCAGTATCATGCATCACATTAAGAAAATACATGATAACCTAATATACCATGAGAGAAAAATTCGATGATTATTTTTATAGATGCTAAAAAAGATTTTCACAAAATTAAAACCTATCCTTTATTAAAAAACATTGAAGGAATGTTAAGTTCTGAATGCTTGTTTAACATGATAAAAAATATACACTCTTTTAGTCCTAAAGTCAATATCTTACATAACAGGAAAACACTAGAGACTGTGGTTCTGATGCCAAGAACTAGGCAAGGATGCTTACTATCTACACAACTGTTGTATATTAGAAGTACAGGATATACTGTTTATATACAGACCAGAGGCATACGAGTTGGTAAAGAAATACTGTATTTACACATGGTATACAGTAGTTGACAAACTATACCTGAGGTCTGCGTTAGTATGGCTCTTGGGCTAAGAATGGGTTTTTCGCTTTTAAAGAGTGGCTAGCAAAAAAGGAAAGAATCTATAACAGAGACATATGGCAAAGCCTACAGTATTTACTATCTAACCCTTTAAATTTTGGCGGTTCTTGGTATACCTGGAGAACATTAGTATCAATGATTAAAAAATATTAAAAGATTCAGTAAGATAGCAAGATGGATAGGGTGATTCAACATTACAGTGTCAGTTCTTATAAATTTTATAATATTTTATATTATAATATATATATATAATTTTATATTAGAGAATACTAAAGTTCTAAATACTAAAATTAATAAGCATGTAAAGAATGGCAAGGAAAACAGTCAAAACCAAAAACTACAAAGGATCTTCACTCTCCTAATCATTAAATGATTAAGCTTCTATAATTTAAGAAATGTGGTAACTGGTACACAAACAGACCCTCATACCACCAATTTTCTTTTTAATGATTTCTTAACCTTTGTAATCACAAAACACAGGTCAGTAGATGTGCAATCTGCCTGTCAGGGACCTGATTTTTATTGGAATTCTCCAAATTGTACAGGAAGGAGAGAGATTTAAATTTTTCTGTGCTTCCTTTTTACAGGCTAGCATTTAAATAAAAATCAATTTATTGGCATGAACAAGAAAACCAGTTGGTACAAAATGAGTTTATTCCTAATTAAATTGTTAAAGCCTAGAAAAAGGAAGTATTCACCTAAGAGGTGTCAGCTAGAGCCCTTATCTCTCACAAGTGCTTCATCCCACTGCTTAACAACCAAATCTTACTATTTCACTACTACCATCTTGTGTCCTCCAGCTTCCCTTATCTACTAGATTTTCAAGTCCCTTCTGTGTTAAAACTGAATGAACTATGCCTTCACACAATAAATGCAGTTACTTTTCATGACTGATATGATGGCCACTGGTCACCAAAAAATACAAAACCCAACAGACTATGTGCAGAAGAGAAAGTTCAGAAGAAAGTGGGCAAAGTTGTGAGGGATAGAGAGTCAAAATTTTGACAAGAGCACCGAAGTGACTCAGTAAGCAGAGTCTTCAACAGATGGTGCTGGAACTGAATATTTGTAAGGGAAAAGGACCTTTACCTCTACCTCAAGCCATATACAAAAATTAATTCAAGGTGGATCCTAAGCCTAAACATAAAAATTTTAAGCTGTAAAGTTTCTAGAAGAAAACAAAGTCTATCTTCATAATGTCTGGGTAGACAAGCTTTTTTGGAAGACACATAAAGCATTAATCCTAAAAGAAAAGCATGATAAGATAGAAGTCCCATCAGAAGACATCAGTAAGAAAATGAATGGGCAAGAAAATCTGGTAACACTGTCTCTAATAAAAGATTGTGTCTAGAATATATAAACTCCTCTAAGACAATAAGCCCAGTTTTTAAAAGGGAAAAAGACATGAGGAAACAAAGCATATGAATGGCCAATAAGCACTTCAAAAAGTGTTCCACATCTTAATTATAAGAGGAATTCAAGAGATACTATAAGGAATGATAGGATAAGGAACACCTATGAGGAATGATAAAATGAAAAAACAAAGGAAGAACCAGCAAATTCAGGAAGAATGAAAAGCAACTGGAATTACTGTATACTGGTAGAGAAAAATGGAAACAACATTTTTAGAAAGTTAAACATAAGTCTATCCTATGAACTAAACAATTCCACTACTAGATATTTATCTACAAGAGGTGGAAAACATATTCCCAAAAAGCTTTTCATAAGAATGTTTGTAACAGCTTTATCCACCTTAGCCCCAAACTGGAAAGAGCCCAGGTATCCATCAATAGGAGAGTGATAAGCCACGAGACAGTCTGACTACTGACTGATACACTGACTACTAGTCAGCAATGAAAAGGAACAAAATATTGACAACTTAAAAACACCACAGCTCAATCTGAAATACATTATGCTTAACTGACCAGACACTATTTCATACTGGATGATTCCATGTGTATATATGAAATTAAAGAACAGGCAAATCAAATCTCTTAATGCAGAAATCAGAAAGGTGCTGCTCAGGGGGACTAGAATGTAATGGAACTTTATGGGGTGATGGAAATATTTGTGTTTTGATAGGGGGTTATGTATGATTTTATCAAAACTAATGGAACTGTAAGATCTGGACATGTCAATGTATGTAAATTAGGCCTTATAATAGAAATATATTTTATATTTATATATGAATGAATAAAAATAAGCAAGAGGGAAAGTTATGTTTGAAAATACTTTTCACTCAAAGATTTGGACACGACTGAGCGACTTCACTTTCACTTTTCACTTTCATGCATTGGAGAAGGAAATGGCAACCCACTCCAGTGTTCTTGCCTGGAGAATCCCAGGGACGGCGGAGCCTGGTGGGCTGCTGTCTATGGGGTCGCAGATAGTCGGACACGACTGAAGTGACTTAGGAGTAGCAGCAGACAAACAGGATATGTAGAAAAAGTTAATTATTTTACAGAACTGGCTCATGTGACTGTACAGGCTGGCAAATCCAAACCTGCAGGAGGTGCAGGCAGGCTGGAGACTCAGGGAAGAATTAGAATCCCCAGGACTTGCTGGCAAAACTCCCCCTCCTTGAAGGAGGCAAGTCTTTTTTTTTTTAAGGCTGTCAGCTGATTGAACAAAGCCCACCATGGTTATGGAGAACAGCCTGCTTTACTCAAAATTTACTGATTTAAATTAAATGTCAATCCTATCCAAAAAATACCTTCACTAGAAATAACAAACATGGTTTTCCCTTGTATCTGAATACCATCTTTAAAAAAAATTGCCAAATGTAACTCAACAAATTGAGTGCCCATTAGGCGGTAGTAATATTTACTGGGCACAGAGACTAGAAAGAAAAATAAAAACACATCCATATCTGCCTCCCTTGAATGCTAGTGGAAAATCAGATATGAACTAAATAACCATGATACAAGGAGGTCAGTGCTACAATCGAGATACGTACAAAAGGCACAAAATAGATAGCAGTTGCTCAGTCTGTTAGAGACAATGAAAGAAAGGTCTGAATAATACTGACATTTTGCCAAGAGAAGAAACAGAGTTCCAGAGAGAGAGAGAAACAAGAAAACATCACTCTCACCAAGAGGGAGTGCATGATGATGGAAATGAGCACTTGGATGCAGCTAAGGAGTGCATAAGGGAAGTTCTGAAAAAGCTGAAATAGGTACATAAGCCAGATTACCAAAGACCAAACATGCTCTCTCCCAAAAAACTGGAGTGCGTTCTGCAGCAACAGGAAATCACAGAAAAGCTCTTTTACTTAGGGAAGTGACATGATCAAGTATACTTTTGCAAAATAATATTAGAGAGAAGACTTCAGACCACCATTTGAGAAACTCAAGGACCTGACTACTAGTTCTAAACATGGTAAATATACCAAGAAAGGTAAACAAACTGTCTGCTAATGCCAGGCCAAATGCTCTTGCGATCTACCTGACAACAAATATCTGACAATGAAAGTTTTAAAATAAGGCTCCTTAAAAATTATTGCTTCAATTACTTTTAGAAACACTGTAAGCACTCAAGTTGCTGATCAAAAATAAGTCTGAGGAGGAAAAAAATCCCACATGTAACATTAAAAAGCTTAAGAAGTGAAAGAGAGAGAAAAGTATCTGACTTATTCACTGCTTCAGAGGTCAACTTGAGATACTATTTTATAAAATGTCCCTACTACCCATGAAGCAGTATAGTGTTACTTGAAAGTTAACTTATTGAAAGCTTGAAACCACTGAAAGTAATGTTTAACAAGTATAATTAAAATGCTAATATATCAATACAAAATTTAGGCTTAAAGTAGGGAAAACCACTAGGTAATTCAGGTATGACCTAAATCAAATCACTTATGATGATACAGTGGAAGTGACGAATAGATCAATGGGATTATATTTGGTAGAGAATGTGCCTGAAGAACTATGAGTGGAAATTAGTAACACTGTACAGGGGGCAGTGACCAAAACCATCCCTAAGAAAAATGCAAGGCAAAATGGTTGTCTGAGAAGGCTTTACAAATAGCTTAGGAAAGGAGAGAAATGAAAGGCAAGGCAGAAAGGGAAAGATTCATCCAACTGAATGTAGAGTTCCAGAGAACAGCAAGGAGAGATAAGAAGGCCTAAAATGAACAATGCAAAGAAGTAGAGGAAAACAATAAAATGGGAAAGACCAGAGCTCTCTTCAAGAAAATTAGAGACATCATGGGAACACTTCAGACAAAGATGGGCACAATAAAGGACAGAAATGCTAAGGACGTAACAGAAGCAGAAGAGATTAAGAAGACATGGCAAGAATACATTGGTGAACTGTACAAAAAAGGTCTTCATGACCCATCGTGGTCACTCACCTAGAGCCAAACATCCTAGAGTATAAAGTCAGTGGGCCTTAGGAAGCATTACTACAAAGTTACTGCAGGTGATAGAATTGCAGCTGGGCTATTTAAAACCCTAAAAGATGATACTGTTAAAATGCTGCACTCAATATGTCAGCAAATTTGGAAAACTCCCTGGTGGCTCAGACAGTAAAGAATCTGCCTGCAATGCAGGAAACCTGGGTTCAATTCCCGGGTCAGGAAGATCCCCTGGAGAAGGGAATGGCTACCCACTCCAGTATTCTTGCCTGGAGAATTCCACGGACAGAGGAGCCTGGCACACTACAGTCCATGGAGATGCAAAGAGTTAGACACGACTGAGTGACACTTTCACTTTCAGCAGCGGCCACAGGACTGGGAAAGGTCAGTTTTCATTCCAGTCCTAAAGAAAAAAATGCCAAAGAATGCTTAAACTATCACACAGTTGTGTACATTTCTCATGGTAGCTAGGTTATGCTCAAAATCCTTCAAGCTAATCTTCAGCAGTATGTGAACCAGGAATTTCCAGATGTACAAGCTGGGTTTAGAAAAGGCAGAGGAACCAGAGATCAAATTGCCAACATTCATTGGATCATGGAGAAAGCAAGGGATTTCCAGAAAAATTTCTGCTTCATTGACTACACTAAAGCCTTGACTGGGTGGATCACAACAAACTGTGGAATATTCTTAAAGAGATGGGAGTACCAGACCACCTTAGAACCAACGGTTAGAACCAGACATGGAACAACTGACTGGTTCAAAATAGTGAAGAGAGTACAACATAGCTGTATATTGTCATCCTGCTTATTTAACGTATATGCCGAGTATATCATGTGAAATGCCAGGGTGGATGAATCACAAGGTGGAGTCAAGATTGCTGGGAGTTATATTAACAACCTCAGGTACATAGTTAACAGTCTAATGGCAGAAAGTGAAGAGGAACTAAAGAGCCTCTTGAGGAAGGTAAAAGATGAGTGAAAAAGCTGGCTTGAAACTCAATTCAAAAAACTAAGATGATGACATCTAGTCCTATCACTTCATGGCAAAGAGAAGGGGAAAAGGTTGAAGCAGTGACAGATTTTATTTTCTTGGGCTCCAAAATCACTGTGGACGGTGACTGCAGCCATGAAACTAAATGATGCGTGCTCACTGGAAGGAAAGCTATGACAAACCTAGACAGTGTATTGAAAAACAAAGACATCGCTTTGCTGACAAAAGTTCGTATAGTCAAAGCTAAGGTTTTTCTAGTAGCATGTAAGGATGTGAAAATTGGACCATAGAGAAGGCTGAGTGCTGAAGAATTGCTTCTTTTGAATTGTGCTGGAGAAGACTCTTGAGAGTCCCTTGGACAGTAAGGAGATCAAACCAGTCAATCCTAAAGGAAATCAACCCTGACTGTTCATTGGAAGGACTGATGCTGAAGCTCCAATACTTTGGCCACTTGTTGTGAAGAGCCCACTCATAGGAAGAGACCCTGATGCTGGGAAAGACTGAAGGCAAAAGAGAAGGGGGCAAAGGATGAGATGGTTAGATAGCATCACCAGTTCAATGAACATGAATTTAAGCAGACTCTGGGAACTAGCTGAAAAACACCACCATCAAAAACATTCATAGTACTTCAACACCAGAATACACCTTCAAGCTCACATGAAACATTCACCAAGAGACCATATCTTGCACCATAAAACACACTTCAATAAATTTAGAACAGAAATACAAAGTATGCTCTTAGACCCCAATGAAATTATGCTAGAAATCGATACTGAAAAACAAATGTTAACAAAGTAAAGTGAACCAGCATTTTAATTTATGAGATGCACCAAAATAGTGTTTAGTGGGAAAAGTACAGCACTGAAAGCATACATTAGAAAAGATGATCTAAAATCAATACTCTAAAGCTTCCACTTTAATAAACTGGATTTAATCTACTCTTCTTTTTCTAAACTAAGTAGAAAAAATAAGTAATTAAAAACAGCAGAAATTCATAAAATTGTAATAGGAAGTCAAGACCAGTTCTTTGAAAAGATCAGTAAAACCAATAAGGCTCTAGCTAGGCTAAGAAAAAAAGAAGACACAGATTACTAATCTCAGAAGTCAAATAGGTGACAACACTACAGGATGAGCCCGTGGACAGTAAAAGAATAATGAATATTAGGAACACTGTAGGCACCAAAATTTGATAACCCAAATGAAATAGACCAATTCCTTCAAAGACACAACCTGCCAATACACACACAAGAAAAAACAGGATCTGAAAGTCTCTTCTTAAATGAAATTGAATGATTAACAACCTTCCAAAACAGAAAGAACCAGGCCCAGATCAGTTCACTAGTGAATTCTACCAAATATTTAAGGAAGAAATTATACAAATTCTCTTCCATTTCTTCCAGAAGATAGGAACAAAAGGAATAATTTCTAATTAATTTTGAGGCCAGCATCACCCTCATACCAGAACCACACAAAAACATTACAGGAAAACCTAAAGATCAGTATTCCTTCATAAACACAGATGTAAAAATCCTCAACACAATATTAGAAAATCAAATCCAACAATGTATAAGAATTATACACTACAACCAAGTGGAATTTATTCCAGGTATACAAGATTGGTTCAACATTTAAAAATCAAGTAATATAACCCATCACATAAACAGGGTAAAAGAAAAACCACAAGGTCGTATCAAAAGACAGAAAAATATTTGATAAAATCCAACATTCATTTACAATAGAAACTAGCAGCAAACTAAAAACAGATAGGAACTTCCTCAACCTGATAAAGAACATCCACAGAAAATATACTCAGCTAATATCATCCTCAGCAGGTAAGAAAGCTTTCTCATTAAGGTCAGGAACAAGGCAAGGATGACCTCCTCTTACCACTCAGTTTCAAAATCAAACTAGGAAGTCCTAGCTAATGCCACGAGATAAGGAAATATAAAGTATAAAGACTGGGAAGAAAGAAACAAAACTGCCTTTGTAAATGACATGATCATCTATGTAGAAAATCAGAAAGAATCAACCAAAGAAATCCTGGAACTAACAGTCATAGCAAGGTTACAGGATACAAGGTTAATACACAGAAGTCAGTTGCTTTCCTATATACCATCAGTGAGCAATACTATTTACATTAGCATCTCAAAAATTACATACTGAGGTATAAATCTCACAAGATATGTACAAAATCTATATGAGCAAAAGTGTGAAACTACAAAAATAAGATATAAATAAATGGAGAGATTCCATGTCATGGATCGGAAGAGTCAATAATGATGTCATTTTCCCGAACTTGATCCATAGGTTCAATGCCATTCCAATCAAAATCACAAAAAGCTATTTTGTGCAAAACCAATACAGTATTGTAAAGTAAAATTTTTTTTAAAAAAGCTATTTTGTGGGTATTGCCAAATTGATACATGGAGAGACAAAAGACAGGCAATAAGCAGTATACTGAAGAAAAGTAAAGTCGAGACACTGACATTACTCAACTTCAAGAAATACTATAAAGCTACAGAAATCAAGACAGTGCAGTAAATGGAGAAAGAATAGAGAAACAGATGAGTAGAACAAAATAGAGCCCAAAATAGTCCCACACAAATACAGTCAACTGATCTTCGGCAAAGGCAACTCAGTGGAGACAGGACAGTCTTCAACAAATGGTACTGGAACAGATGCAAAAAAATCAATCTAGACACAGACTGTACACCTTTCACAAAAATTAGTTCCAAACATATCACAGACATAAGTGTAAAAAGCAGAATTTTAAAACTTCTGGAAGGTAACATCAGAGAGAATTTAAAGACCTTGGGTTTGGCAATGATTTTTAGGTACAACACCAAAAGTGCATGCCATTAAAAAAAAGTAAGTTGGACTTCAGTAATTTAAAACACTTATGCTCTATGAAAAACCCTTGTTAAGATATGAAAATACAAACTGGGAGAAAATATTAGCAAAATGCATGATAAAGGACTTGTACCCGTATATAAAGAACTCTTAAATCTCAACAATAAATTAATAAATGGACAAAAGATCAGAATAGACACCTCACCAAAGAAGTTATACACATGGCAAATAAGTATGAAAAGATGCTAACAACATATGTCATTAGGGAATGACAAAAGAGTAACGAGATACCACTACACATCTATAAGAATCGCTAAACTCCAAAACACTAACAGCACCAATGCTGGTGAGAATGCAGAGCAACAGGAACTCAAATTCCTTGCTGGCAGGAGTTCATACTTCGGAAAACACTTCAGCAGCTTCTTAGAAAGGTAAATAGAGGCGTATTGTACAGTCCAGCGATTGCACTCCTAGATCTTTATCCAAATGAGTTGAAAACTTATTCTACACAAAAATTTGCACACAAGTGTTTATAGCAGCTTTATTCAGAATTGCCAAAAACTGTAAACCACCAAGATATTCTTCAACAGATCAGCAGATAAACTGTGGTACATTCACAGCAATAAAAAGAAATAAGCTATCAAGCCATGAAAAGACATAAAAGCACCTTAAATGCAAATTACTAAATAAGCCAATCTGGAAAGGGTACCAAGTAAAATTCCACGCTATATGATATTCCGGAAAAGGCAAAACAATGGACACGGTAAAAGGTCAGTGGTTGCCAGAGGGCGTGAGCAGAGAGATCACCGAGGGGACTTGAGGGCGGTGAATCTATGCTGTATGATATTGTAATAATACATGACAATATGCATTTGTCACAACCCACAGAACTGAGCAGCACAAAGAATAAGGACTTTTGTTATTAATAACGTATCAATGTTGGCTTATCCGTGATATGTTCCACACTTAATGCAAAAGGAGAATAATAAGGGAAGCTGGAGGGTGGGGGAGGGCAGACATGGGAAATGTTTGTACTTTCTGCTCAAATTTTTCTGTAAACTTTTTCTAAACTGCTCTAAAAAATAAAGTATTTTATTTTAAAAATCATAACCAGCTTTAATTGCTTTTAAAAATGCTAAGTTCTTCCTAAGTTGCTGGTCACTATTATAAATTTGAGGAAAAAAATATATGTGCGTATTGAAATTTTTAAGAAGGGAAAGAAGAAAAAAACTATTTGACTTACCTGTTGCTTCAAAGGTCAGCTTTATGGAATCCCAGGGTGTTTGTTCTTTGGATACAAGTCTGAAATGAGCAGGTTCTCTTGGAGAAACTTCTGGGGCAGGAAGATACCAGTTTTTCCTATTTGGAAAGGTAACTTCAATATTTAGGTTGCTTTATTGATTAACTTATAACTCATGGACACGCTCAGAATATAAAAAAACACATAAAATCTGATGGAAATAATGATAAACAATGTGAGTTTCTCTGAAGCCCAGGTTATTATGTAGTAAAACCTTCCTGAAGTTAAGAACAAGGATCCCAGGTGATCTGAGTTCCATTACCCATACTATTTCTTCTCCTCCATTCCTTCACTGCCAAAGCATTAAACTTCCCAGAAATAAAACAATTAGAAACTGATGCTTAGCTGCTTGCTATCTGTTAGACCAGTTAAGAGGGCTACCCTTCATTCAGGTTTCTAGAGGAAAGACGTCCTAAATTTGAAAAAGCAAAATTTTGAAGAAAAAAAAACTCCTGAGTGTTTCGTCTGTAGTGATATCAGAGCTTTTGTAGTGATAAAAATAATACAACACTCAACTTCTCTGTTAACCAGTTTAAATAACAGTACTGACATAGTGATAGGAATTGAGAACACACTAACCCCCAACTTAAAGCAGAGAAGTAATGAACCAACCTGATGAGGAAGTGCACAGGAAGATACCAAGGGAAACCACAGAGGGGGGCGTTCTCCTCACAGTCAGCTCGGATGGAATCGTTGATCTCGGAAATGTGAGGTGTTATGTGAGACATGCCGGTGTAATCAAATCCATTGATCCATACTCCAGAGTCCCGTTTAACTATGTTTCCATCCAGATCATGAAATGTTCTAGTTATATGCTGAGAAGAACAAGCCTAATGAGGAAACTACTGTTTGAACTCCTTCACCCACATCCCTGTCCCACATGAACAAAATGACTAAGTGATAATACCAAGAAATGAAGAGGCTCCCGAGCAACGGGAACCCTCACGCACCACTGGCACCAACACTTCAGGAGACTGCTTAGCATTACCTCGTAAAGTTAGCATGCACATACCCTTCACGCCAGCAACTCCACTCCTGAGTGTGGACCTTAGAGAAACCTGAACAGGGTATAAGATTGTTGGTTCCGCACTGTCTGTATTAGCAAAAACTGGATACAACCCAAATGTCCATTAACAGTATAATGGACAAATAAATTAGGGTATCATCCTAGAACAGAAGTCTATTCAGCAGTGAAAAATAATGAACTACAGTGATAACAATTCAACCTGGAACACTCTGATATGCTGTTGGGCAATAAGAAGCAAAGTCACCAGAGTATTTACGATTTGGCTTTATCTATAAGAAGCTCAAAGATAGGCAAAACTTATATGTTGTTTAGAGATTCATACATATGTGGTACAGTGATGGTTAACTGCAACCTTTAAGACAGAACTTTGGAGGGTGGGAAGAGGGAGAGGAGCAGAAGAGCTGGGATTAAGGAGGGAACACAAGGGTTTTCTAAGGTGCAACTAATGATCCTTTAATTCAAGATGATTGTTTTACTATGTCTTACAAATATACTGCTATATTTGTATTCATACAAATTTTTTTGAAAACCAACTATTTCAGATTTAAAACACATGAACACTAAAACTCCTAAAAGGTCTTAAATACATTCTAAAAGAAATACACACAAACACACACACACCCCTTTCCCTTTCAGTCTATTACATGAAGCTAATTCATGTGCAAAGAAAAACAGAAATCACAGCTCACCACTAGATGACAGACTTGTGCCTAACAGAATGAAAAGGCACCTTGCTCCGTCCTGAATAGCTCTATTGACAGCAGAAACCAGCCTGAAGAATATCAAATTCGAAAAGAAACAGTACAAAGGGCAGGGGTGAACCAAAGCCCACAGGCCAAATGGCCTGCTACTATTTTTATAAATAAAGCTTTACTGGAACACGGCCACATGCATCGGCTGGTATTGTCCATGGCAGCTTTACTCTGTAAAAAACAGAGTGGCTAAAACAGAGACCACATGGCTGGCAGAGCCTAAAATATTCATTACCTGGCCCTTTATAGGAAAAGTCTGCCAAGTTCTGAAACTGGGGAAGAAGAGAACCCCAAAACAAATCAAGACAGGAGTTTTTTAAAAATAAGAGTCTAGTCTTGCCTGGAAAATCCCATGGATGGAGGAGCCTGGTAGGCTGCAGTCCATGGGGTCGCTAAGAGTCGGACACAACTGAGCAACTTCACTTTCACTTTTCACTTTCAAGCATTGGAGATGGCAACCCACTCCAGTGTTCTTGCCTGGAGAATCCCAGGGACGGGGAGCCTGGCGGGCTGCTGTCTATGGGGTCGCATAGAGTCGGACACGGCTGAAGTGACTTAGCAGCAGCAGCAGCAGCTTCTCCTAATGACTACTGATGCAACATCAGTCACGTAAAATGTATCGCTGTGTCCTACAGGTTTGTAAACAAGGAATAGTTGGCTCTTCCTCAAAATCTCCTCTCTGATATTTAAGTTCAAACATATTATTATTAACTTACTCAAGTCTCTGAATAGTAATCTAGGTTATGACTCTTGGCTTTTCTGTTTGGGCCACTCCATTCCCTCTAACAGGAAGACTGAAAATAAGAGGACTTAAGTTCAAGTTCTTTTTCCTGTTTTTCACCAGCTCTAAAAAGTTTGCAGAAAAACCTGAATCTAAGAAAGTTGTAAATCTCATTCTATTAATATCTAAGTTGTTATACTTTCGCTATCCCGTATTACCTTGAATGTTACCTAAGATCAGCCTTACTAGCATTTTAAAGAATGTGTTCCCTTTTCCAGTTGATAGGAGTTCACATTTTTACTCAGTCTGCAGACAACTTTACAGTCTGTACTTCTGACAGTTCATTACTCCATGATACATACATGCGCTCGTTTTTCTAAGTACATTTTTGTAATTTGAACAGTACTAAAAACAAACAGAGGTTTCCATTCAGTCCCTTGGGAGAAGGGTTTCTAGCTGATCAGAATGCCTATTGATGGTCAATCTTTTCCTCACTGCCTTACACAAAATAGTCAAGGTACAATTAACAGGTCAACAGTAGAAAAGTCACTTATGTGTTTTGAGCTTTACTGTTGACTAGTGAAGCTCAAAACACCATAAGCCTTTCCCTGTCCAGAATCTCAAATAGCTCACACAAAATCACTCTTACCTGAAGAAACACTCTCTTTGGCTTTGGACTGGCAGGGTTGGAGCTGTACGGGAAAAAAGTTCCACTGCAAACAAGGAGGAATGTAACTGTACATACCAAAGTTAAACTTAGCATTGTTCTTTTTGTGCTTTTGGCAAGGTAGATGAAGTTAATCTAAAAACAGAAAAACAGAAAAATTACCATTGGCAGGAAAGTGGTTTTGGTGACTTTCTAACAGGCCGATTGTAGCAGATAATGAAGGACATGTATCAGCATGTGCTAACATACTCCAGCTTCCAGTACAAAACGCACTAATTATAAGGGATTTCCATCACAAGTCTGAGTCTAAATAAATGAGGTGCCCCCATCTGCATGATGGTGGCTTCTTGTCAGGCAGCCAGACAGTACGGGGGATCAGGGAAACTTGAGACAGGGCCTCTGCTAAGTCAAGAGATCAGAGCAGGTACATCTGTCGGTCAAACCATGGCCTTATTTTATTTCTGATTCTATCAATACTCTGCAGCCAAGACTGTACAGCGGACAACTGTTTAATTGTACCAGACATCATGACATGTTTTTATTAAAGAAGTAACCTTTTATGCAAGTAAGCAGGCCTATTTCGAAACAAAACTCAAGTTCTGTTCGTGATGCTTCCATAACATGCCCAGGTGCTGCTGCTGCTGCTGCTGGATCCACCTAAACGAGCGTTTAGATTCACCTCCAAGACTGCCTGTGAGCCTGCGTTGTAAGGAAGAACTGCTGGAAAAGTAGCTCTGCACTGGAAACTTACGCAGTATCAGAAATCAACTTTTAGTTCAGTTAAAACAAACAAACTCTGAAAACTGAAACAAGCTGGGAAAATAAAAGCCATTCTGCTCTTTTCACTGCCGAGCTAACTGAAGCCAACACAAACAGCAAATCTGAACCTGGGCAGGAAAAGCAAGTGGCTCAGTCTCAAGATGGGCATCCTGAAAGTCCTAAATACATCAGTTTCTTAACTGTAATGAAATCACTGAATTAAAGTTTTGGGGGACACACAACTCATAGAATATGTCCCCAGATCTCTTAGGGGTTCTGAAGGAGCCACTCCAGGAAACAATGACCTAATCCCAGCTCCCCTTATTGGCTACCCTCCCAGGGTCAAGAAAAAGAAAAGTGAAGAACATAAAGGTGAAAATGTTTTTTTGAGATGAAAATGAAAAATTATTCATACTAAGTACTCAACTATATGAAACTAATAAAGAGATTTTATATCTACAGTGTAACACTGTGCCATCCAGAGTAATCTCCAGCAAAGGAGTATACTGGCCTTATGTTTTCACACTGGAGCCAGAAAGGAGAAAAAGTACCCAAGGATTTAGGGTAGTGAGTTAGCAAAACACCATTTGTTACCCTGTCTGTCCCTCTTCCTCCTAGGAGTCACAGTATTTAAAATGTGGCTCCTTAGCACAGTATCAAATACCCTGCCACGTAATGAGTTTCACCTCCAGTGGAAGGCTGGTTAGGTTTCGGTACAGAGTCATGTGGGTCCAGATAAAATCTCCCTGTGGTTCCTGTCATTCTCCACCTGCTGCTACCTAGAGCTGTCCTACAGCTTCCGGTTTGGCTATAGTTCCCACATCCACATTCTGTCTTCTCCAGGTTATGAGGCTCATCTTCTGCCTCTTCTGTCCACCTTCTGGAAGAGGTTTGGTAATGGTGATAAATGAAAAGGTGATCATAGGGAGAGAAGGAAGAAGAGAATGGCCTAAGTAACAACACGTCTGGACCCCACTGTCTTAACTGTCACTATCTTTGTATCTGATACAGTTCCGAAATGGGTGTGAATGAAAATGAAGAGAAGCATGAGAAGGGCCTATGGAATGTCCAGTGAGTACTGGCTTTTTCTGTTTCTCTCTGACAGGTTCCTCCTGATCCCCCTCCTATCAGTAGTCTCAGGTAATCAGTATAACCATGACGGCCCCAGCACGGGATAACTCCCAGAAGCCTGTTAACCAGTCATTTGCCAGCAATTTAATTGCTTCCTAGCAAATATATTTAATAAATCCCCATAGACTTAGAGAAAAGCCCTCAGAAGTATGCATTATGGTTAATTCTCCACTACCCAAGGAGAAAAGGCTCACTCTATTAAAAAGCCACTATCTATAACACAGGTACACACAAATAAGAGTGAAGAGAATGGTAACCCACAGCATCAAAGAGCAGCAGAGTTATCTCACATTATAATGACAATCAAATTAGAGCTTAAAATATTCCAAGAGGCACCTCCAAAAGCTTTCCTAATAAAATATAATTTAGAAGATAATAACTTTAGTTGCTTATTGTTTCAAAGATTTCCATGCTTTGGGGTCACGCCCAGTTTTCAGCGTTCATTTTGTCCCTGGTTCATATGGAACTGATCTGAAATGCCTCACACTTTGATCATCTTTTATGAGCATCAAGAGCCTTCATTCACGGAAGATGATTTACATACATTTGAGGGGTGAAGGATCCAGTTCATAACTTCGCTTACTCTAGATTAAACCTCATCTACATATGATGACACTACAAACTCCTTTAATTCTCACAACAGCCAACCTATCATGAAACACAGAGGATTTAAAGGCTTAATATTAAAACCAAGAGAAGTAAACCTTGAAGGGAACAAAGAGCACTTTAGAATCTTCCATCCATCCCTGCAAATACCAGTAAAGACTTAACCACAGTATTAATGGTAAAAAAAAAAAAAAAAAAGTTCTGTGTATAAGAATTACTCTACGGGGCTATAGACACAGTCACATACACAGCTATTTATTGGTGATTTTGGAGAAGGAAATGGCAACCCACTCCAGTATTCTTCCCTGGAAAATCCCATGGGTAGAGGAACCTGGCCAGCTACAGGCCATGGGGTCACAAGAGTCGGACACAACTTAGTGACTCAACAAGGACAAATTGTCTATTGAAGGGACTTCCACGGATGGTGCTGACCATGCATGTGGTACTCTTATCTCTGGTTCCTAGATCTTAGTCTTCACATGAGATGCCTTTTACTGTGTCAGTGTGAAAAGCTCACTGTCATCTCCATGAAGGAAAGAATTCTAGGAGTCATCACTTTTTCTGTTTTGTCCCCTAGTCTCAAGTCTCAGAGTATAACTCCTGGTATTCAATGACTATGTCTTACTCTTAGGAACTGCAATGAAAAGAACCACAGAACTGGGGAGTGCTGACACCACGCTAAGGGCAGAGCTCCGCCTGGAGCTTGCTCCAGCAGGGTGGATGTTATCCACTCTGCACCATTTCTTCCCCCACTCCCCTTGGAGAGTCCCAGGGAAGAGAAGCAGGCATGGCAAAGGCAGGACTCTCTCTCCGCGGGTGGAACACTGACAGAGCAAAATGACAAGGGCTGTAACACGTTCTCATTACTTGGTAAATGAGGCCTGCTCGGGTGTTGTAAATGTGTCACTCAAGGACACAGACTCAACTAATGACCTTGGCGGTGCCAGCAGTGAGGCAGCTGAATGACAGTGGAAAAGTCCTCATCAGAATTAGTCTCCCTTCACTAGCTCTACCAGCAGCGGTGAAACTACCACCTATTTATTAGTGCTTGCCTCTAGTCAGTAAGTTCAAAACACGTTCTCAAAATTCACCACCAAGCAATCTCTACCAGTTCTCACCTGGTATTCATTCCACACATTCACATTCAGGTGGTTTGAAAGCTATCTAAAAAGAAGTATCAGCAGAGGATTTGGGAGCATGAGGAGGCAAAAATAACAAAACCCCCCTTCTACGTTTTCTGACCACACCGAACCTACAATAGGCACCATCTCTTTGGCTTAAGAGTAGAAACAGTGTTGGCCACTCAGACGTGTCTGACTCTGCAACCCCGTGGGCTGTAGCCCGCCAGGCTCCTCTGTCCATGGGATCCTCCAGGCAAGAATACTGGAGCGGGTTGCCATTTCCTTCTCCAGAGGATCTTCCCAGCTCGGGTTGAACTCAGATCTCTTGCATTTCAGGTGGATTCTTTACAGTCTGAGAAACCAGGAAAGCTCTTCAACACTATTTCATAAGATCTAGCATGGTTAAACTCATCACATATTTATATATAAAATGAAGAAGGAAATTTAAAAAAAAACAAACAAAACTTCTTCCTTACAAAATAGGATGAGAGAATCATGGTACAACCAGCCAAAATAGACGCCAGCACAACGTCAGGTGGAATTTCCGAACCACTCCTGCCAAGGATAGGGGTAAACATCTCAAATACGGCCCAGATGAGGTACAGTGCGTACAGATATGGAATAAACATCCCCAAAAGGTAAAAGGCAATAAATTTTCCTCCAGCACCTAAAAAAAAAGAGAAAGAAAACATACATCTCTGAAATTCTCCAGTGAGATAATAGCTTTTTATAGCAACAGTGTATCTTTACACCTAACAAAAATTAGATTAGCTGATGACTTGGCCTTTTGGTACATGTTATAAAGAGGCATAAAACACTTTGAGAGGGTAAAATACAAATAAGAAAACAAAAAATGTAATATATTACCACGTGTTCATTTATGTGAGAATGATGGGTATAAGATAAACATCTGTGTGATCTTAAAACAGCAACAATTTTGAAAGCCTACCCAATAAAATCAAATAAGGAGACAAGTTTCTGGAAGCCTTAATGTATTTTAAAGCATTTCCTGTTTGTACTGCAACCAAAAATACCCTACCATGCTGCTTCAAGTCCTTTTGCACGCAAAGCTTTGTGAGCAACGGGAATGCCACCCAGACAGCACTAATAAATGCAGAGCAGAGCCCTCGGTACGTGAGAGCTGTAAGGAACCCACAGTGTACAAACAACGAGACATCAAAAAATACTTCTCCCAGATACTGGCCACTGGCATTCTGAAAGAAAGAAAATACAGACAACTCATCAAGATCTTCTATTGCAGTATAATTTCCACTGCTCAGAAAAGCTACATTTTGTCTCGAGCAGGGTCTATCCTTTAAACTATGAAGTAAACACTGACAAAGCTGCCTCCTCTCACGAAGCAATAAGTTCAAATTGCTGCACAGGAAAGGAGAATTTAACAAGTTAGGGTAAAAACATCATTACTCATATATATGCTTTCCCTCCACTGGGCTGAGAGACCTTTGGAAATGTTCTAAAGTAGAACAAAGGACTTCCCTTAAAACATTCACTTCTATAAGCTCTTTTATTCATGAAATTTTCAAAGAATGTCAAGCAAACCAGAGAAACAACCCGTATGCAGAACAGTACAAGCTGCCGCAGCGCCTCTAACAGCACGCCTCAAGAACCGCAGGACCTTCAGAGCACAGGGCCTTGGGGGCTTTGATCAACACTTGTTGAGCTTTGAAGTCTGAAAATCTGAGGATTCCTGTACAGCACCTTGAGTTCTGCAGAAGAAAGTTGCCATATGGACTTTATACATTTTAACTTCTGCACCAGTGATTCTATTAGTGTAAACACGAAAGTTATAATTTCGGTGCAGAAACACCAAAGCAGAAATAGGTATGTTTAAGCTTTTCTCTCTCGTCTGCCTTCTCATTTCTATACAGTCCAGGGCATGTTTGTTAAAAGGGCCCCTACTTCAAAAGTGCAAAAGAGTTTCAGTCACACATGTTTCATAACAAACTTAAGGTCACTTAACAAACTTCCTTGGACAATGAAAGATAGGCTATTGTTGGTAAAATATTAGATGTTCAACACTCTTAGTCAAGAGTCATGGTCTCTGAAAAGAATAAAACAGTTCTCGGGATTCAATATGAAGCCACATTCCACTCAGATAGTTATTTAAAAACAAAGACAGCAACAATGAAGACTGTAATAACTGAAGATGTTTTACACTGTTCCCACTTTGTACCAAGTTCAAACATCCCTCAAATCTAGTTCCCCTCTCCCCACCTCTATCACCCTTTCCCCCTTCCAGTCCGCTGGTAATGTATGCTGTTACCAGTGTGTTCCTGCTGAATCACAAATCTCATTCAGTACCCTACCTAGAAAGTTTAAAATGTGGCCCCAGTGATTTTTAGGGTTATGCTCTTAACCATCAACCTTATCTTCACCACACGGAACTTTTTACTGCCTGTGACCCAAACGCATCTTATACATTCTGACCTTTGCCCATCAACCAGTTCCCTGGTACATTTCTACTCAGACCACAAAAAATGCAGTTCAAATGTCACCACCCTCTTCATGAAGCCTTCCTGACTTCCACAAACAAAATTCATCTCTCCTGGCCCTACAACCCTACAGCACGGTGAACCTATCACTCTATTTCACTTTATCCCAGTGCACTGAAGTCACTGTGGTTTCCCCATCATTTCATCCCCCAGTGAGACTGTGACCTTCTCAAAGGAAAGACTACATCCCCAGTCTCTGTACCAGGCCTGAGGATGGGAACCCACTGGGCACTCAAAGACAACGTGAGACAGAAATGCACATATTACTCTTTCTACTGTGCCTTCAGCCCAAAGTTTCATAACTGGACAACTGAAATTAGAATTTTACTAAGCATTCCTGTCTTACCCTCTACTGTACCCCAGTGCCATATCAACCAGGGTGTCAGCCACACTCTGGTCACATCCCACTGCAGCAAGAATAAATACTTGAAATTGAGCCGCATCATGTAGTTCTTTTGGAAACTGAAGTCATGAAGATATAAGTATTGGCTCAACCATACACAGATGGCTAACCTCAATGAATCTTTCTTCAGTAGGGCCTGCCACACAGAAGGGCTCCTTAAACCATATCCAAACATGAACTGAACTGAGACCCAGCTTCAGGTACTGAAGACATGCAAGTGAAATATGCTGTTTATAGTCTTCCGTGTCTCCAGTCTAATCCCCAGCAGGACAAACCGAGATGAACAGGTGTGTACATGCCATACTGAAAATGATGGAAGAAAGACAGACTTTCCCTTTTATTATCTCAGGAAATCAAAACGTGTGTGGCTTGCTCTCTCACTAATTATTCAGTTTTTAGCCCTGCTCTCTCATAAACCTAATACTTAACTTTGTCTTTACCAAACAAATGTACACAGTTGAAACCATGACTACGGCTATTTCTCGAAGACAGCATATGTCATTTTGGAACTCTCTCTCCCTTCGCTTTCTCTCCTCAGCAATGTGTCATTAACCCCCAGACCACCTAGCATGCTGACAGAATCTGTATCAACAGCACAGGTTAAAAAAAAAGTAAAGAAGACTGAACATGTTCAGTGCAGCTTCAGATACAGTGCTCAGCCAGGCAGAAAAGAGTGTCAGTTCTGTGCCGGAGACTGCCTAAGCACAGGGGACCGTGAACAAAACCACCCTTGCCCTCAAGGAGCTGACAGTCCGTCGGGGAACAGAGCTTTTCAAATAAAAATAACCGGTGGTCCCAGGGAAGGCTGGTAGATTAAGGAGCATGGTTATAAAAACTGCCACTGTCAGCAGAGGCAGAAGGCATGCTAACACACCTTGGTGTCACCAACACCCCAAACACTGTTTTGCCAGCCATGTAAACTCATTTATTTAAAGTCTGCAACCCTCCGAATAAGAAATTTTCCAGAAAGTCAACATGGTTCTGGGAGTCAATTTTCCGTAACCATGCCAAACAGTTTTTGGTGTCACAAAAGGCCAAACATAAGGAACCCCACCTGAGTCTGTCTTCAATCCTTGAAGGCGGCAGAAAGAAATCAATGAAAAAGCCCAACACTTACCACATAATAAAATCTTTTCGCAAGGGTATGTATGAATATTATTTTGGCTACAGCTGCAGTTCCATACAGACAAACGGAGACATAGAAGTGGTTATACCATGAGAGGGACTGTCCAATAAGGGAGATGAACACTGCTATAATGAGAACTGTAACCAAGCTGGTAAACCAGCTTATCAGAGTGATGCCAAGTCCACAGAAGAAGTCCTTTGTGTAGGTAGCAGCTGACGGAGAGAAAAAAAGAGTAGTGATCACTGTCTTTATCAAATCAATTTCACAACCAGTTAGTAGAATTAAAGGAGCAAACATTAAAACAAAATTTACCACCATAATTGAAAATATTAAAATTTCCTAGGGGTAAGTTTTGTTTAACATTACAACAAGGAAAACAACAGTGAATAAAATTCAGGTATGAACATTTGCTGAGAGTCAGTGGGTACAAAAGACCCAAAGAGATAAGTCTTCAGGAAAAGTTCAGCTATATTCCTGACTGGGAAAGGGAGTCATCTTGATTTTTTTATCACCTCTGGAATGCTCTGTGTATTGAAATAACAGCAAAAATGGAAGGCAGAGTTACATATCAAATCTTAGCAAAAGCAACAACACGAGAAGAGAAGCAGCATGAGAAAATAACCAGTGATTAAGGGATATTTAAACCGCTGCTAAATATCTGACCTGCTAACAGCACACACTAACTTAAGACTATTAAATAGTTCAAGCAGAAGCAGACCAGTTTAACCAGAACAGGGTGCTACTGGTCCACAATGTGGACACTTTTTAAGGGGACTCTTCACTAAGTGTCAATCTTTACAAACCATTTTCTACAAGCTTTTGAAATACTTCCATGAAGTGCATAAGTACATAAAAATTGCATGCTTCACCAAGACTAAAAGTATAATGAGCATATCACTCTGATAATCATTTAGAAATTTCTTCAGTTCAGTTGCTCAGTCATATCCAACTCTGCAACCCCATGGACTGCAGCTTGCCAGACTTCCCTGTCCATCGCCAACTCCCAGAGCTTGCTCAAACTCATGTCCACTGAGTCAGTAATGCCATCCAACCGTCTATTGGATGTCGTTCCCTTCTCCTGCCTTCAGTCTTCCCCAGCATCAGGGCCTTTTCCAGTGAGTCAGTTCTTCACATCAGGTGGTTAAAGTATTAAAGTTCCAGCTTCAGCATCAGTCCTTCCAATGAATATTCAGGACTGATTTCCTTTAGGATTGACTAGTTTGGTCTCCTTGCAGTCCAAGGGACTCAAAAGAAGAATCTTCTCCAAAGCATCAATTCTTCGGCACTCAGCCTTCTTCACAGTCCAACTCTCACATCCATACATGACTACTGGAAAAACCATAGCTTTGACTAGATGGACCTTTGTCAGCAAAGGAGTGTCTCTTCTTTTTATATGATGTCTAGCTTTGTCATAGCTTTTCTTCCAAGGAGTAAGCATCTTTTAATTTCATGGCTGCAGTCACCATCTGAGTTTTTTTGGAGCCCAAGAAAATAAAGTCTGTCACTGATCCATCGTTTCCCCATCTATCTGCCATGAAGTGATGGGACCAGATGCCATGATCTTAAGTTTTTTGAATGTTGAGTTTTAAGTCAGCTTTTTCACTCTCCTCTTTCACTTTCATTAAGAGGCTCTTTAGTTCCTCTTCGCTTTCTGCCATAAGGGTGGTGTCATCTGCATATGTGAGTTTATTGATATTTCTCCCAGCAATCTTGATTCCAGCTTGTGCTTTATCCAGCCCAGCATTTCGCATGATATACTCTTCATATAAGTTAAATAAGCAAGGTGACAATATACAGCCTTGACATACTCCTTTCCCAATTTGGAACCAGTCTGTTGGTCCATGTCTGGTTCTAACTGTTGCTTCTTGATGTGCATACAGTTTTCTTAGGAGGTAGGTATGGTTGGCAGAGGTATTTCCATCTCTTGAAGAATTTTTCCACAATTTCTTGTGATCCACACAGTCAAAGGCTTTGGTGTAGTCAATAAAGCAGAAGCAGATGTTTTTCTGGAACTCTCTTGCTTTTTCTATCCAATGGATACTTACTGGCAATTTGATCTCTGGTTCCATTACCTTTTCTAAATCCAGCCTGAACATCTGGAAGTTCTCAGTTCATGTACTGTTGAAGCCTGGCTTGGAGAATTCTGAGCATTCCTCTGCTAGCGTGTGAGATGAGTGCAACTGTCCGGTAGTTTGAGCATTCTTTGGCATTGCCTTTCTTTGGGATTGGAATGAAAACTGACCTTTTCCAGTCCTGTGGCCATTGCTGAGTTTCCAAATTTCCTGGCATACTGAGTGCAGCACTTTCACAGCATCATCTTTTAGGATCTGAAATAGCTCAACTGGAATTCCATCACCTCCATTAGCTTTGTTCGTACTGATGCTTCCTAAAGCCGACTTGACTTCAACTGCAGGATGTCTGGCTCTAGGTGAGTGATCACACTATCATTGTTATCTAGGTCATTAAGATCTTTTTTGTGTAATTCTGTGTATTCTTGCCACCTCTTGTTAGGTCCATACCATTTCTGTCCTTTATGCAAGAAATTTCTTACAACAGTGTAAATCAAATGTTATTTTTCTTAAGATTTGTAACTTCTTGGAAAGATACAAGAAAAGTGCCAAAAAACTTTAGGTAAACTCTACACCCATCCAGTATTGTAGTTTTAGAGGAAAATACTTACTCTTATATTTGGGATGCAGTAATTTCCTTCCCAGGTATAAAACAACAGCCATCACCACCATATAGTTAATTATTGAGCCAACACGAGATGGGTAAGCGATGACAAACAGGCCAAGCACATCAAAGAAGACCATGTTTCCATGTTGATACTTAGAAGAAGAAGCCAACATATCAGATGTAGCTAGATATTTAAGAACTGCTAAAATGTTGTCACCTATTAGTAAAAAGAAATGAAAGGTAACAACTTTGAATAAACCATCCACTGCTGGAGTCAAGGAGTACCTAGAAAGACTATGAACAGAAACAGCTTTCTAACCATCCTACTGCTCGCCCCAGTTTTTCTTGCTAACTATCTTTTATAAGGTCCATGCCCTATGTGCTGTTTCTTCTCTGCTTTGAAGCTCAGTGACCTGGTCTTCATCCTTTCTCTTCTACTTATTATAGCTACTCCCTGATCAACTGTACGCTTGCTGGTGACAAACCCAACAGCTATTTCTCAGTCTCTATTCATTTAATATATACTTAACATAGCAGACACTGCTCTGACATAGAAATTCAGTGGGGAACCAAGAACCTCAAGAAGCTCACAGACACCAAACAAGTTATTACACATGTATTAAGAATTAACAAGGACTTCTCTGCTGGTCGAGTGGTTAAGAATCCACCTTGCAATTCAAGGCATGCAGGTTCAACCCCTGTTCAGGGAACTAAGGTCACACATGCCATGGGGCAACTAAGTCCTCATGCCCACTCTACTGAGCCCATGCTCTGGAGCCTGCACCCACAAGCCTGCATGCCCCAGTGAAAGATCCTGTGTGCCACAACTAAGACCTGATGCAGCCAGATAAGTACATATTAAAAATAATAATAAGGAATGTCAGTAATACCTCAATTAAAAAAAGATAGTATGGAGAAAGTGCCCTAAGAACATATCAGGGAGACTAGTGGAGTTGGAGAAATCAGGGAAGCACTTGAGGAAGTGAATTTCTAGCTTAAGGATGGATAGGAGCTACGACAGGGAAGAGATTTTGTTTAGAGACCTGTGTAGATAAAGGCCCCAAGGAGGGGGAAAATGTCCAGAATGGGGAGCGAGAGTATTTTGCAATGAAGCTGGAGAGTAGGCTGAGTCATTGTCAGGCAGAAGCTGGCACCTCAGAGGCCGTCATAAGTATCTGTTACATCAATCAGTGACTGAGTTTAAACTATAATGAAGAATTATAAGAAGCTTTGAATGGCTGGCATATCTTCTGATGCTCATTCCATCCTGGACTTCCTCTTCTTTTCACTGAGGACACCACACTGTCTCACTGTGGGATTTCTCTCATTGGCTCTCCTGCCGCCTTCAAATGCATCTCCCCCTAAGCTCAGGTTTGTTTCACTCTTCCAAAAACCATTTCCATTCTCCAGACGTCTGTGGTTTGGACTGTGCGTTTAATTTCCAAACCCAGGTACCCAGTTCTGCCATGGTCTCTAATGCTGCGTCTGCGTTTTCATCTGGTCAGTTCCCAGACGCCCTCTGTCTCGTGTCTGACAGAGTTCACAGCCTCGTGCCCTCCTCACTACTGCTCTGGGCGAGCCGCCTTCCCATGTCCAGTCATGGCCAGTGGTGTCATCTCTCCCGGGCCAGCCAGGCTTGACCCTCTGAGGTCTTCCTTGCTGCCATCCATCCGATGCATCCCTGCTATGTAACCTATCAAGTCTTGTTGAGTTTTCATTCAAAATGTACCTAGTTTTCTACCCTTGCTTTCATGTCTATCTTTTGCCAGCAGTACAGTCTAGGTCTTCGTATGCCACACTAAAATTACTGTTGGAACAGCCCTGAATCTTGGCTCTCTCCCCTTCTCTCCCATACACTCCATACTGCATCACCAGACTGACAGCTTTTTAAACCATCATTCATTCACATATGCAGGCCTTTAATGATCTCTTATTCCTACAGCATCCGCTTGCTGACTTTTAAAGCCATCTACAGCTTTCTCTACCCCCATACACCTCTGCCTCATTTCCCTCTATGTCTGAAAAATGCAACCTCCATTCACACTGTAGTCTAACAGTCCTCGGCCCAAACAAGCCCTACTCACGCAGAGCTCTTACTCGAACAGGCTCTTTCCCACTGTGCCAGATCCCAACTCTTTGCAAGGCTCAGCCTCAGACTCACTTCCCCTGACTACTACTGATGTCACTGGAAAACATTTTAACGCCCCTGTCCTGACACCTGTCCTCACCACACAACCTTGGATCAGTGTAACTTTTCCATACCTGGGCAAGTTGCCGAATATGTGTTTGTGCCACCTCCAATGTACAGCTTCCATTCTGGCTACACTCTGAATACTCAGCAATGTTTTCATAACCCTAGGTCAACTCCCTTTCAAATTCCTCATAATAAATAGTTTTAGGTTCTTAACTGCTAAACTAGACTTTGAGGCTAAAATTCAAAGCCTCGTCTAACTCCAAAGCCCCACTTCATTCACACCATACACTGCCTCCCTAATGCACAGAGTATCTATAGGCTCACAGGTCATCCATAATATTCCACCTTAATATCAGAAGTCTAAATGAGAATACCAACCTGCTCTCTGAATGGAATCTGTTAGAATTCTGTCCGCTGTGTCATACTTGGTGTGATAAATGTATCCATTCTCAATAAAAGCTAAGTCTATTCCTAAGACATACAGGAAAAAAAAAAAAAGTCATTTTACTTTAAAGATTGACCTCAATTTAAGGCCTCTTTGTTTAATGTATTAAATTCCTAAAAGACATCAAAGCAGTAGCATGACTGCTTTGTCACATTCAAGAAGGAATGATGAAATTCTCACAGAACCTATAGCTATGGTATATAATTCAATATATAATGACTGGGGCATTACAAGTCACACAGCAAGGAGTAGGAGTACTGGCATGGGAGGTCATCAAAACTTTACCATCTACATCCTTGCCAGGCCAGAGCCAAATTTTAACTTTAAATAAGCTGTACAAGTCCCCAGGGCAGTTGGCAAAGCAAGGTAACAATGAAAAAGATCCCTGAAGGATCTATTACCATCTTTTGGGAATGAAGTGCTAAACAGTTCTCCCCTGTTCTTCTGTCACATTGTGGGCCAAGATGACATGTTCTAAAAAAAAGGAAGCATTTAAAGAAAACTGGAGTTTAAAAGAAAAGGAGACTATCAGGAACTCTCTTTCAGTGAGTCAGTATATATAGTTCTCACATAAAAATCTGCTCTCAGAAAATGCTGTTTACTCACAAACTTCCAAAAAGTAAGACTTGTTTTTAATTAATCATTGTCACAGAAAAGTCCATAATAATTGACAATACCTGGAATGTTCCCAAAATCCCTGTAGATCCGGAAGTCAGTATCTGAAGGAATGATTCCACTCTGGAAAACCTCCTGAGCCACCACCGAAGCAAATGGGTGTTTAGCTGCTGAGACATAAGCTTGGACCAACCAAGGATTTTCAGGACCTGAAATGAAACATGACAACAATATGAGGTTAATCTGGAATTTTTTAACATACGTAAAATAGTTACTGTGATGATCTGGGGAGATAGATCAAGAGTTTCATTTTTTTAATCCTCTTTTCTATATTTTCCAACATTTCTTTGATAAACGTATATGATTATTTTAAATGAAAAATAATCTTGTGGAAAACAAAATTGCTTTTAATAATAAGATAACAGCAATATAAAAAGTTTAAGTTTAAAAATGAAAAACCACTCACAAGACCATCATCCGAAGATAACTATTATCATTTTTATGTCTTCAACTTATGTATGACTTATAAACGTATGTGTGTACACAGATGTACTGATAGGGTATGTATAATCTTTACATTTCTCTTTCACTCAGATATGCAGATGACACCACCCTTATGGCAGAAAGTGAAGAGGAGCTAAAAAGCCTCTTGATGAAAGTGAAAGAGGAGAGTGAAAAAGTTGGCTTAAAGCTCAACATTCAGAAAACGAAGATCATGGCATCTGGTCCCATCACTTCATGGGAAATAGATGGGGAAACAGTAGAAACAGTGTCAGACTTTATTTTTGGGGGCTCCAAAATCACTGCAGATGGTGACTGCAGCCATGAAATTAAAAGACGCTTACTCCTTGGAAGAAAAGTTATGACCAACCTAGATAGCATATTCAAAAGCAGAGACATTACTTTGCCAACAAAGGTCCATCTAGTCAAGGCTATGGTTTTCCCAGTGGTCATGTATGGATGTGAGAGTTGGACTGTGAAGAAGGCTGAGTGCCGAAGAATTGATGGTTTTGAACTGTGGTGTTGGAGAAGACTCTTGAGAGTCCCTTGGACTGCAAGGAGATCCAACCAGTCCATTCTGAAGGAGATCAACCCTGGGATTTCTTTGGAAGGAATGATGCTAAAGCTGAAACTCTAGTACTTTGGCCACCTCATGTGAAGAGTTGACTCATTGGAAAAGACTCTGATGCTGGGAGGGATTGGGGGCAGGAGGAGAAAGGGACGACAGAGGATGAGATGGCTGGATGGCATCACGGACTCGATGGACATGAGTCTGAGTGAACTCCAGGAGATGGTGATGGACAGGGAGGCCTGGCGTGCTGCGATTCACGGGGTCGCAGAGAGTCGGACACGACTGAGCGACTGAACTGAACTGAACTAACACTGTACTAAACATATTCCTATGTTGCTAGTTATTACAATGATTATTTAAGATATCACAATGATCATGGTCCGGTGGTTAAGAGAATCCACCTTTCAATGCAGGAGATGCAGGTTCCATGATCAGGAACTGAGCTCCCACATGCTGCAGGGCAACTAAGCCCGTACACGACAACTAGAGAGCCTGCACGTTGCAGTGAAAAGATGCTGCCTGCCACAACTAAGACCCAAAGCAGCCAAATAATTTTTAAGTGATCATTTTAATAACTGCATAATTACTGAATATATCATAAAGTTCCTTATTATTACACATAACTTTTATCATTATTAATAATTCCACATTAACATCTCCATGCATATAGTTTTCAAATATAGGAGTTTTTCCTTTCAGATAGCAAGATAAATTATATTACTGTCCCCAATTATTCACTCTTCCCTCTCACATAACTTACAGTGCCTCCTGTGGAAGCAGCACATACATGAATTGCTTCAGCCAACTGACTGTGAATGGGAGAGACACGGACCCTGAAGAGCCATCACATGGGCCACCTCTCCCGTTAACTTTGGCCCTGAGATCGCTATGTCCCTGATGGGGCTTCTTCAGCCTGGATCCCAGGATGAATAAGACACATGGAACATCATAACCATGGGACGTAGCTACAATTACCCAGGAACCAGAATGTAACATAAGCAACAAATAAAACTTTGCTGTTGTAATCCACTGAGATTCAGGGGTTGCATATTACAACTAAATTTAGCAAAAAGTTATCTGATGTTGACAGATCAAGTAACTCCGTTTCAGAGAATCCAAGAATATTAACATTTTTATAACTTTATAACCAGATAATCATTTGCTTTCCTACAGAAAAAAAAAAAAAAAAAACCATAAATGGTGGAGGATAGAAGGGGTGAAGGAACACTACAGAATCAGATACCTAGGTGACCCAGATACTGGAGTTACCAGGCATGAATTTTAAAATAAATATTAATTATTCAAAAACACAGATGATAGCAAGGGTATCACTAGACAAGTACACACTATTAACAAAGACAGAGTGTGTCAAATAGAAACCCTAGAACTGAAAATAATAACTGCTTTACGAATTTTCATACATACACAGCTTAATACAAAGGTAAAAACAGCAGAAGAAAAATCACAAATCTGGAGAATTAAAGCACAAAAGGAAACAGGGATAGAAAATTCAAAAATGCTTATAAGACATATGGGATAGAGTGAAAAGGTCTAACATGAGTAACTGGAATCCCAGAGGAAAGGGAGGATGGGAATCAAAGCAATGTTTAAAACAAGGCAAATAATTTCTGAAAACTTACAGGAAACACCACCAAGCTGTGAAATCAAAAGGCCCTAGAAAGTCCAAACAAGATAAACATAAAGAAAAACATACTCAGCATCAGGCTCTTTGCTTTTGAATACCATTATCCACTAAAAGAACCAGTTCTCCCTAGAAATATGCCCAATTCCAAATCTGAGGCTAGGAAAATACTCAAAAGTGGAAGCATCTTGTGCCAGAAAGGAAGTGCTCAAACACGTCAGAGATGTGTCAGAAGGACAGGCACCAGCTGAAGGGGCTGCCACTGGCCTGAACGGGATCAAGTCATGCATTACAATGGTTAGAATATAAAATCCCTAAAGAAAAACACTGAAATAAACACACACACATAAGGGAGAAGCCTTACAAGGAGCTGAGAGAAGAAGAGAAGTGAAAGGCAAACAAGAAAAGGAAAGATATACCCAACTGAATGCAGAGTTCCAGAGAATAGCAAGGAGAACTGAGAAAGCCTTCTTAAGTGAACAGTGCAAAGAAATAGAGGAAAACAACAGAATGGGGAAGACTACAGATCCCATCAAGAAAACTGGAGATGCCAAGGGAACGTTTCATGCAAAGATGGGCATGATAAAGGACAGAAATGGCAAGGACCTAACAGAAGCAGAGGATGTGGCAAGAATAAACAGAAGAACTATGCAAAAAAAGTCTTAATGACACAGATAAACACAGTGGTATGGTTACTCACCTAGAGCCAGACATCCTGGACTACGAAGTCAAGAGGGCCTTAGAAAGCATTACTACAAATAAAGCTACTGGAGGTGGTGGAATTCCAACTGAGCTAATTAAAATCCTAAAAGATGATGCTCTTAAAGTGCTGCACTCCACAAGTTAGTAAATTTGGAAAACTCAGCAGTGGCCACAGGACTGGAAAAGGTCAGTTTTCATTCCAATTCCAAGAAGAGCAAAGCCAAAGAATGTTCAAACTACCACACAACTGCACTCATTTCATATGCTAGCAAAGTAATGCTCAAAATCCTTCAGCTGGGTTTCAACAGTACATGAACTGAGAACTTCTAGATGTACAAGCTGGATTTAGAAAAGGTTGAGGAGCCAGAGATCAAATTGCAACGTCCATCGGATCATAGAAAAAGCAAGGGAATACGAAAAGACATCTCCTCCTACTTCATTCACTACGCCAAAGCCTTTGACTGTGTGGATCACAACAAACTGTGGAAAAATTCTTCAAGAGATGGGAATAGCAGAACACATTACCTGTCACCTGTGAAACCTGTATGAAGGACAAGAAGCAACAGTTAGAACTGGACATGAACAATGGACTGGTTCAAACTTGAGAACAGAGTATGTCAAAGCTATATGTTGTCACCCTGTTTATTTAACTTATATGTAGAGAATATGAGAAATGGTGGGCTGGAATCACAAGCTGGAATGAAGACTTCTGGGAGAAATATTAACCACCTCAGATAGGCAGAAGATACCACTCTAATGGCAGAAAACAAAGAGAAACTAAAGAGCCTCTTAATGAGGATGAAAAAGGAGAGTGAAAAAGCTGGCTTCAAACTAAACATTCAAACAGCAAAGATCATGGCATCTGGTCCTATCACTTCATGGCAAAGAGACGGGGGACAAAGTGAAAACAGTGGCAGATTTTATTTTCTTGGGATCCAAAATCAGTGTGGACAGTGACTGCAGCCAGGAAATTAAAAAGACACTTGCTCCTTGGAAGAAGAGCCATGACAAACCCAGATAGTGTATTAAAAAGGGACATCACTTTGCCAACAAAAGTCCGTAAAGTCAAAGCTATGCTTTTCCCAGTAGTAATATATGATGTGAAAGTTAGACCATAAAGAAGGCTGAGCACTGAAGAATGGATACATTCAATTGTGGAGCTGGAGAAGACTCTGAATTCAGAGTCCCTTGGACAGCATGGAGATCAAACCAATCAATCCTAAAGGAAATCAACCCTGAATATTCACTAGAAGGACTGATGCTGAAGCTGAAGCTCCAATACTCTGGCCACCTGATGCGAAGAGCTGACTCACTGAAAAAGACTCTAATGTTGGGAAAGATTGAAGGCAGGAGGAGAAGGGGAAGACAGAGGATGAGATGGTTAGATGGCATCACTGACTCGATGGACATCTCGATGGACATGAGTTTGAGCAAGTTCTGGGAGTTGGTGACAGACAGGGAAGCCTGGCGTGCTGCAGTCCATGAGGTCGCAAACAGTTGGACACGACTGAGCGACTGAACTGGACTGGACTGTAGCCGGTCAATTGCTAATAAATTATTATTTGCTGTTTATTTTCCATGTATTTTAGACTATGGAGATGATGTTAGACAAAAAGCAAATTTAAGCAGTTTTCTTATTCGACTTCAAATGGGTCATAAAGCAGCACAGACAACTTACAACATCAACAATGCATCTGGCTCGGGAACTGCTAACGAGCGTACAGTACAGTGGTGGTTCAAGCAGTTTTGCAAAGGAGACGAGAGCCTTGAAAGTAAGAAGCATGGTGGCTGGCCATCAGAAGTTGACAACAACCATCTGAGAAGATCACTGAAAATCCTCTTATAACTATACAAGAAGTTGCCCAAGAACTCAATGTCAACCATTCTACAGTCATTTGGCATTTGAAGCAAATTGGAAAGGTGAAAAAGGTCAGTAATTGGGTGCCTCATGAGTTGACTGCATCTATTTCTGCTTTATTGACTATGCCAAAGCCTTTGACTGTGTGGATCACAGCAAATTGTGGAAAATTCTTAAAGAGATGGGAATACCACATCACCTGACCTGCCTCCTGAGAAATCTGTATGCAGGTCAGGAAGCAACAGTTAGAACTGGACATGGAACAACAGACTGGTTCCAAACAGGGAAAGGAGTACATCAAGGTTGTATATTGTCACTCTGCTTATTTAACTTATATACAGAGTACATCATGAGAAACGCTGGGCTGGATGAAGCACAATCTGGAATCAAGATTGCCGGGAGAAATATCAATATCCTCAGATATGAAGATGACATCACCCTTATGGGAGAAAGTGAAGAAGAAATAAAGAGCCTCTTGATGAAAGTGAAGAGGACAGAGAAAAAGTTTAAAGTGTTCGCTTAAAGCTCAAAACTCAGAAAACTAAGATCATGGCATCTGCTCCCATCACTTCATGGGAAATAGATGGGAAAATGATGGAAACAGTGAGAGAGTTTATTTTGGGGGGCTCCAAAATCACTGCAGATGGTGACTGCAGCCATGAAATTAAAAGACGCTTGCTCCTTGGAAGAAAAGTTATGACCAGCCTAGAAGGCATATTAAAAAGCAGAGACATTACTTTGCCAACAAAGGTATCTAGTCAAAGCTATGGTTTTTCCAGTAGTCATATATGGATGTGAGAGTTGGACTATAAAGACAGCTGAGCACTGAAGAATTGATGCTTCTGAACTGTGGTGTTGGTGAAGACTCTTGAGAGTCCCTTGGACTCCAAGGAGATCCAACCAGTCCATCCAAAAGGAAATCAATCCTGAATATTCATTGGAAGGACTGATGGTAGGCTGACACTCCAATACTTTGGGCTACCTGATGCAAATAACTGACTCATTGGAAAAGACCCTGATGTTGGGAAAGACTGAAGGCAGGAAAAGAAGGGGATGAAAGAGGATGAGATGGTTGGATGGTATCACGGACTCAGTGGACATGAGTCTGAGTAAACTCTGGAAGTTGGCTCTGGACAGGGAGGCCTGGCGTGCTGCAGTCCTTGGGGTCGCAAATAGTTGGACATGACAGAGACTGAGCGAACTGAGTTGACTGCAAATCAGAAACGTCATTTTGAAATGTTGTCTTCTCTTATTCTGTACAACAGCAATGAACAATTTCACAATCAGATTGTGACATGCAGCAAAAAGTGGATTTTATACTAACAGAGAAAACCAGCTCAGTGGCTGGACCAAAACGAAGCTCTGAAGCACACCCCAAAGCCAAAGTTGCACCAAAAATAGGTCATGGTCACTGTTTGGTGGTCTGCTGCCTCTCTGATCCACTACAGTTCTGAATCCTAGCAAAACCGTTACATCCGAGAAGTATGCTCAGCAAATTGATGAGATAACACCAAAAACTGCGATGTCTGCAGCTGGCACTGTTCAACAGAACAGGCCCAATTCTTCTCCACCACATCAGCTATCCACTCATTGCACAACCAACACTTCTAAAGTTGAACAAATTGGGTTACAAACTTTTGCCTCATTTGCCATATTCACCTGACCTTTTGAGAGCCCCATGAACAGTATGGAAAGGCAAAATGATAGGATACTGAAAGAGGAACTCCCCAGGTCAGTAGGTGCCCAATATGCTACTGGAGATCAGTGGAGAGATAACTCCAGAAAGAATGAAGGGATGGAGCCAAAGCAAAAAAAAAAATACCCAGCTGTGGATGTGACTGGTGATAGAAGCAAGGTCCAATGCTATAAAGAGCTATATTGCATAGGAACCTAGAATGTCACGTCCATGAATCAAGGCAAATTGGAAGTGGTCAAACAAGAGATAGCAAGAGTGAACGTCGACATTCTAGGAATCAGCGAACTAAAATGGACTGGAACGGGTGAATTTAACTCAGATGACCATTACATCTACTACTGTGGGCAAGAATCCCTCAGAAGAAATGGAGTGGCCATCATGGTCAACAGAAGAGTCCAAAATGCAGTACTTGGATGCAATCTCAAAAACAACAGAATAATCTCTCTTCGTTTCCAAGGCAAACCATTCAATATCACAGTAATCCAAGTCGATGCCCCAACCAGTAACGCTGAAGAAGCTGAAGTTGAACGGTTCTACGAAGACCTACAAGACCTTTTAGAACTAACACCCCAAAAAGATGTCCTTTTCATTATAACGGACTGGAATGCAAAAGTAGGAAGTCAAGAAACACCTGGAGTAACAGGCAAATTTGGCCTTGGAATGCGGAATGAAGCAGGGCAAAGACTAATAGAGTTTTGCCAAGAAAATGCATTGGTCATAGCAAACACCCTCTTCCAACAACACAAGAGAAGACTCTACACATGGACATCACCAAATGGTCAACACCGAAATCAGACTGATTATATTCTTTGCAGCCAAAGATGGCGAAGCTCTATACAGTCAATAAAAACAAGACCAGGAGCTGACTGTGGCTCAGATCATGAACTCCTTATTGCCAAATTCAGACTTAAATTGAAGAAAGTAGGGAAAACCGCTAGACCATTCAGGTATGACCTAAATCAAATCCCTTATGATTATACAGTGGAAGTGAGAAATAGATTTAAGGGCCTAGATCTGATAGATAGAGTGCCTAAGGAACTATGGAATGAGGTTCGTGACTTTGTACAGGAGACAGGGATCAAGACCATCCCCATGGAAAAGAAATGCAAAAAAGCAAAATGGCTGTCTGGGGAGGCCTTACAAATGGCTGTGAAAAGAAGAGAAGCGAAAAGCAAAGGAGAAAAGGAAAGATATAAGCATCTGAATGCAGAGTTCCAAAGAATAGCAAGGAGAGATAAGAAAGCCTTCCTCAGGGATCAATGCAAAGAAATAGAGGAAAACAACAGAATGAGAAAACAGAGATCTCTTCAAGAAAATTAGAGATACCAAGGGAACATTTCATGCAAAGATGGGCTCAATACAGGACAGAAATGGTGTGGACCTAACAGAAGCAGAAGATATTAAGGAGAGGTGGCAAGAATACACGGAAGAACTGTACAAAAAAGATCTTCATGACCCAGATAATCATGATGATGTGATCACTCATCTAGAGCCAGACATCCTGGAATGTGAAGTCAAGTGGGCCTTAGAAAGCATCACTATGAACAAAGCTAGTGGAGGTGATGGAATTCCAGCTGAGCTGCTTCAAATCCTGAAAGATGATGCTGTAAAAGTGCTGCACTCAATATGCCAGCAAATTTGGAAAACTCAGCAGCGGCCGCAGGACTGGAAAAGGTCAGTTTTCGTTCCAATCCCAAAGAAAGGCAATGCCAAAGAATGTTCAAACTATCGCACAATTGCACTCATCTCACATGCTAGTAAAATAATGCTCAAAATTCTCCAAGCCAGGCTTCAGCACTGTTCAGTGAACCACGAACTCCCTGATGTTCAAGCTGGTTTTGGAAAAGGCAGAGGAACCAGAGATCAAATTGCCAACATCCGCTGGATCATGGAAAAAGCAAGAGAGTTCCAGAAAAACATCTATTTCTGCTTTACTGACTATGCCAAAGCCTTTGACTGTGTGGATCACAATAAACTGCGGAAAATTCTGAAAGAGATGGGAATACCAGACCACCTGACCTGCCGCTTGAGAAATCTGTATTCAGGTCAGGAAGCAACAGTTAGAACTGGACATGGAACAACAGACTGGTTCCAAATAGGAAAAGGTGTACGTCAAGGCTGTATATTGTCACCCTGCTTATTTAACTTCTATGCAGAGTACATCATGAGAAACGCTGGACTGGAAGAAACACAAGCTGGCATCAAGATTGCCGGGAGAAATATCAATAACCTCAGATATGCAGATGACACCACCCTTATGGCAGAAAGTGAAGAGGAACTAAAAAGCCTCTTGATGAAAGTGAAAGAGGAGAGTGAAAAAGTTGGCTTAAAGCTCAACATTCAGAAAACGAAGATCATGGCATCCGGTCCCATCACTTCATGGGAAATAGATGGGGAAACAGTGGAAACAGTGTCAGACGTTTTTTTTGGGGGGGGGGGGGGGCTCCAAAATCACTGCAGATGGTGACTGCAGCCATGAAATTAAAAGATGCTTACTCCTTGGAAGAAAAGTTATGACCAACCTAGATAGCATATTCAAAAGCAGAGACATTACTTTGCCGACTAAGGTCCGTCTAGTCAAAGCTATGGTTTTCCCAGTGGTCACGTATGGATGTGAGAGTTGGACTGTGAAGAAGGCTGAGTGCTGAAGAATTGATGCGTTTGAACTGTGGTGTTGGGGAAGACTCTTGAGAGTCCCCTGGACTGCAAGGAGATCCAACCAGTCCATTCTGAAGGAGATCAACCCTGGGATTTCTTTGGAAGGAATGATGCTAAAGCTGAAACTCTAGTACTTTGGCCACCTCATGTGAAGAGTTGACTCATTGGAAAAGACTCTGATGCTGGGAGGGATTGGGGGCAGGAGGAGAAGGGGATGACCGAGGATGAGATGGCTGGATGGCATCACGGACTCGATGGACATGAGTCTGAGCAAACTCCAGGAGTTGGTGATGGACAGGGAGGCCTGGCGTGCTGCGATTCATGGGGTCGCAAAGAGTCAGACATGACTGAGCAACTGAACTGAACTGAATCACTTCTTCAAGCATCTCAACAACTTTTTGCAGCGAAAATGCTTCCACAACCAGGAGTACACAGAAAATGCTTTCCTAGAGTTTGCTGAATTCAAAAGAGCAGATTTTTATGCTACAGGAATAAACTTATTTCCTGTTGGCAAAAACGTACTGTAATGGTTCCTATTTTTATTTCCTGTTGGCAAAAATGTATTGACTGTGATGGTTCCTGTTTTATTAATAAAGATGTGTTTTAGCCTAATTATACTGATTTAAAATTCAGGGTCTGAAACCACAGTTACCTCTGCACCAATCCAGTATTTGAGAAAGGGCAGGTGGAAAACTTCTGGGAACGTGTGGCCAGAGTCTATCCTCTTTGACATATTGAAGTTAGATGTGTATTGACTTTATAATAATTATGTTCACACATATTTTTTACTTGTGTGTTATGTAATGATTGTGATATATCAAAATATCTCTGCTGTTTGATCCTGAATTGGAACTCAGATTAAAAACAGCTGAAATGTTATCAGAACAATAGAAATCTGAATATGCAGTTTATTCACTAACAGTTTTATATTCATATCATATTTCTGAATATAATAAATGTACTGTTATTGAAGGAACATAAACCTTGTTCTTTATATCCTGAGATGATTACATTGAGATTTTCAACTGAGATGGTAATGTGATGAACTACACAGAGTGACTTTCGAATATTAAACCGTCTTCATATACTATTAGTAAAAAATCAGGATATATGATCATTCCACAAAACCAGATGTATTTCTATACACCAATGAGCTACCAGAAAAAGAAATTTAGAGAACAATCCCATTTCCAACTGTATTAAAAAGAATAAAATACCAAGGAACAAATTAACCAAGGAGGTGAAAGACACATACACTGAAAACTTTAAGACACTGATAAGAGAAACTGAAGATAACACAAATAAATGGAAGAAATTGTGTGCTCATAAATTAACTAAATGCAGAGTTCCAGAGAACAGCAAAAAGAGACAAGAAGGCCTTCTTCAATGAATACAAAGAAATAGAGGAAACAACAGTAAGGGTAAGACTAGAGACCTCATCAAGAAAATTGGAAATATCAAAGTAACATTTCTTCCAAAGATGGACACAATAAAGGATAGAAACTGTAAAGACCTAACAGAAGCAGAAGAGATTGAAAATATCTGGAAAGAATACACAGAACTGTACAAAAAGATCTTAATGACCCAGATCACCTCATTGGTGTAGTCTGTCATTCAGAGCCAGACATTCTGGAGTATAAAGTCAAGGGGGACGTAGGAAGCACTACTGTCAATAAAGCTTGGAGGAGATGGAATTCCAGCAGAGCTATTTAAAATCCTAAAAGATGATGCTATTAAAGTGCTGCACTCAAAATGTCATCAAATTTGGAAAACCCAGCAGTGTCCACAGGACTAGAAAAGGTCAATCCTCATCCCAATTCTCAAGAAGAGCAGCACTAAAGAATGTTCAAACCACTGGACAACTGCACTCATCTCCCAAGCAAGTAAGGTTATGCTCAAATTCCTCCAAGATAGGGTTCAGCATTACATGAACCGAGAACTTCCAGATGTTCAAGCTGGGTTTAGAAAAGGCAGAGGAACGAGAGATAGATTTGCCAATATTCGATGGATCATAGAGAAAGCAAAGGGAATTCCATAAAAACATCTACTTCTGCTTTACTGACTATGCTAAAGCCTTTGACTGTGTGGATCATAACAAACTGGAAAATTCTTAAAGAGACAAGAATACCAGACCATCTTACCTGTTTCCTGAGAAACCTGTATGCAGGTCAAGAAGCAATAGTTAGAACCTTATATGGAACAATGGACTGGTTCAGGATTGAGAAAGAGTTTATGTCAAGGCTGTTTATTGTCACCCTATTTAAGTTATATGCAGAGCACATCATGCAAAATGCCAGGCTGGATGAGTTACAAGCTGGAATCAAGACGGGCAGGAGAAATATCAACAACCTCAGATATGTAGATGATACCACTCTAATGGCACAAAGCAAAGAGAAACTAAAGAGTCTCTTAACGAGGGTGAACGAGGAGAGTGAAAAAGCTGACTTAAAACTCTATTTAAAAAACTAAGATCATGGCATCTGGTCCCATCAGTTCAGTTCAGTTCAGTCGCTCAGTCGTGTCCGACTCTTTGCAACCCCATGAATCGCAGTACGCCAAGCCTCCCTGTCCATCTCCATCTCCTGGAGTTCACTCAGACTCACATCCATCGAATCCGTGATGCCATCCAGCCATCTCATCCTCTGTCGTCCTCTTCTCCTCCTGCCCCAATCCCTCCCAGCATCAGAGTCTTTTCCAATGAGTCAACTCTTCACATGAGGTGGCCAAAGTACTAGAGTTTCAGCTTTAGCATCATTCCTTCCAAAGAAATCCCAGGGTTGATCTCCTTCAGAATGGACTGGTTGGATCTCCTTGCAGTCCAAGGGACTCTCAAGAGTCTTCTCCAACACCACAGTTCAAAAGCATCAATTCTTCAGCGCTCAGCCTTCTTCACAGTCCAACTCTCACATCCATACATGACCACTGGGAAAACCATAGCTTTGACTAGACGGACCTTAGTCAGCAAAGTAATGTCTCTGCTTTTGAATATACTATCTAGGTTGGTCATAACTTTTCTTCCAAGAAGTAAGCATCTTTTAATTTCATGGCTGCAGTCACCATCTGCAGTGATTTTGGAGCCCCAAAAAAATAAAGTCTGACACTGTTTCCACTGTTTCCCCATCTATTTCCCATGAAGTGATGGGACCGGATGCCATGATCTTCGTTTTCTGAATGTTGAGCTTTAAGCCAACTTTTTCACTCTCCTCTTTCACTTTCATCAAGAGGCTTTTTAGCTCCTCTTCACTTTCTGCCATAAGGGTGGTGTCATCTGCATATCTGAGGTTATTGATATTTCTCCTGGCAATCTTGATGCCAGCTTGTGTTTCTTCCAGTCCAACGTTTCTCATGATGTACTCTGCATATAAGTTAAATAAGCAGGGTGACAATATACAGCCTTGATGCACTCCTTTTCCTATTTGGAACCAGTCTGTTGTTCCATGTCCAGTTCTAACTGTTGCTTCCTGACCTGAATACAGATTTCTCAAGAGGCAGGTCAGGTGGTCTGGTATTCCCATCTCTTTCAGAATTTTCCACAGTTTGTTGTGATTCACACAGTCAAAGGCTTTGGCATAGTCAGTAAAGCAGAAATAGATGTTTTTCTGGAACTCTCTTGCTTTTTCCATGATCCAGCGGATGTTGGCAATTTGATCTCTGGTTCCTCTGCCTTTTCCAAAACCAACTTGAACATCAGGGAGTTCGTGGTTCACTGAACAGTGCTGAAGCCTGGCTTGGAGAATTTTGAGCATTACTTTACTAGTGTGTGAGATGAGTGCAATTGTGCAGTAGTTTGAGCATTCTTTGGCATTGCCTTTCTTTGGGATTGGAACGAAAACTGACCTTTTCCAGTCCTGCGGCCGCTGCTGAGTTTTCCAAATTTGCTGGCATATTGAGTGCAGCACTTTTACAGCATCATCTTTCAGGATTTGAAGCAGCTCAACTGGAATTCCATCTCCTCTACTAGCTTTGTTCGTAGTGATGCTTTCTAAGGCCCACTTGACTTCACATTCCAAGATGTCTGGCTCTAGATGAGTGATCACATCATCATGATTATCTGGGTCATGAAGATCTTTTTTGTACAGTTCTTCCGTGTATTCTTGCCACCTCTCCTTAATATCTTCTGCTTCTGTAAGGTCCATCACTTCATGGCAAATAGAAGGGGAAAAGGTGGAAGCAATGACAGATTTCCTCTCCTTGGAATCTAAAATCACTGCAGATGGTGACTGCAGCAATGAAATTATAAGAAAATTGCTTCTTGGCTGGAAAGCTATGACAAACATATACAATGTGTTAAAAAGCAAAGACATCACTTCACCAACAAGGGTCCGTATAGGCAAGGCTACAGTCTTTCCAGTAGTCACTAACACTGTGAGAACTGGACAATAAAGAAGGCAGAGCACCGAAAAATAGATGCTTTCGAACTGTGGTGCTGGAGAAGACTCTTGAGAGTTCCTTGGAAAGCAAGGAGATCAAACCAGTCACTCTTACAGGAAATCAACCCTGAATACTCTTTGGAAGGACTGATGCTAAAGCTGAAGCTGCAATACTTTGGCCACCTGATGCAAACAGCCAACTCATTGGAAAAGTCCCTGATACTGGGAAAGATTGAAGGCAGAAATAGAAGATGGCAACAGAGGATGAGATGGGTTAGGTGCCATCACTGATTCACTGGACATGAACTTAGGAAAATTCTGGGAGACAATGAGGGACAGGAAGACTGGTGTGCTGCAGTCCATGGGGTCCCGAAGAGTCACACACAACTTGGCAACTGAACAACAACATAGATTAGAAAAACTAATATTGGTAAATATCCATGCTACACTAGGTAATCTATAGATTCAATGCAATCCCTATCAAAATGCCAATGGCATTTCTCACAGAAATAGAACAATCCTAAAATTTGTATGAAACCATAAAAAACTGCAAATAGCCAAAGCAACTTTAAGCAAGAAGAGTAAAGCTGGAGACATCACACTTCTTGACTGCAAACTGTATGACAAAGCTCTTGTTATGAAAACAGTATGATATTGGCATCAAAACAGAAACACAGATCAATGAAACAGAACAGAGAATTCAGAAGTAACTCCATACATGTATGGTCAATTAATTTACAACAAGGAGCCAAGAATATACAGTGGGTAAGAATAGTTGGTATTGGGAAAACTGGACTGCCACACACAAAATAACAGAAGTGAACAACTATATTATACTATACACAAAATTAACTCAAAATGGGTTAACGATTGAATACATAAAGCTGAAATCATACAATTCCAAGAAGAAAACATAGGTAGTGAGCTCCTTGACATTGGTCTTGGTGATGATGTTTTGGATTTCACCAAAGCGAAAAATAAACAAGCAGGGCTACATCAAACTAAAAAGACTCAGCACAGCAAAGAAAATCATCAACAAAATGAAAAGGCAGTGTACTGAATGAGAGAAAATATTTGTAAACCATATATATGATAAAGGGTTAATATCTAAAATATAAAGAATTCATACAAATTAAGAGCAAAATAAAAAATTCCAAACACTCTGATTAAAAAATGGTCACAGGACTTGAATAGACACTTGTCTAATGATGGTCTAACAGATGCCCAAGATGTACTTAAATGGTGCTCAACATCACTAATCATCAGGTATATGCAGATCCAAATCACAGTCACAGATCACTTCATATCTGTCAGCACGGCTGTTATCAAAAAGATAAGAAATAAGTGTTTGTAAGGATGTGGAGAAATGGGAATCCTGTGCACTGCTGGTGGGAAAGTAAATTGGTGCTTCCACTAGGGAAAACAGTATAGAAGTTTCTCAAAAAATTAAAAACTATATGATTCTACTTCTGGGCGCTTATCAAAAAAAAACCAAAAACGAGCTCAAAAAGATATCTGCACCCCCATATGCACTGGAGCATTATTTACAATAGCCAAGACATGGAAAGAACCTGCGTCCATCAACAGACGCATGGATAAGGAAAATGTGTGTGTGTGTGTGTATACCCACACACACCCCCATTATCATATAGTTGCAAATTTTTTTCTTCCACACACACAGTGGAATATCATTCAGCCCATCCTAAATGAAGTAAGTCAGAAAGAGAAAGATAAACACCATTTGATCTCACATGGAATCCTGACCCGTCCCCTGAGAAAAGGACTTCATAGACACAGAGAACAGACTGTGGTTGCCAAATATGGGGGGAGGGGAATGGGGGAAATGGGTGAAGGTGGCCAAAAGGCACAAACTTCCAGTCATAAGTAAGTTGCAGGGACATAATGTGTGTACAGCATGGGGACTAAATTTAATAACACTGTATTGCATACCTGGAAGTTGCTAAGAGACTTGTGGACACAGCAGGGGAAGGAGAGAGTAGAATCAAGGGAGAGCAGCGCTGACACACATACACTGCCGTACGCAGAACAGCTGGTAGGCAGCTGCCGTGTTACACGGGAGCTCAGCTCAGTGCTCTGCCATGACCGAGGGGCGGGATGGGGTATGGGAGGTAGGCTCAACATGGGTATATGTATACTTACAGTTGATTCATGTTGTATAGCAGAAATTAACACAACACTGTCAAGCAATTATCTTCTGATTAATTTTTTTTTAATTTTAACAAAGTTGCTAAGAAAACAGATCTTAAACCTTCTCAACGTAAGGAAAAAAATCTGCATCTGTATGGTAATGGATGTTAACTAGACTTATTGATGATCATTTTGCAACACATACAAATACTGGGTCACTATGCTGTATACCTGAAAGTTGAAAAATCTTATATTCCTGAAATAAGCTCAACCTGGCTGGAAACATTATCTTTTTTGTATGTACACATACACATATAAATGCACATATTGATACATGGCTGGATTCAGTTTGCTAATTGTTTCTTTAGGATTTTTTCATCCCAGCATGGCATTTGTTTACCAACACTATCTACCAAAGCTGAGACTACACACACCTATGACTCTGTAGTTTCACTAAGAAATGTGCATACACAAACATGTTTACTAAAGACACTCATTAGCAATGTTCATAAGACCACTCATAGGAGCCAAAGCCTAGAAACAATCTGACATCACCAGCAGAATGGATACCCTTGTCAATGGAGTATTATTTGGCAATGAAAAAGAATGAACTAAATGTAACACAGATGAATCTTATGAACATAACACTGAGGAGAAAAAAAGGCCACACACAAAAGAAACACTATGTATGAGTCAATTTAAAGTTCAAACACAAGCAAGATTAAATCTACCAAGACACAAGTTAAAATAGAGTGATTCTGGGGAAGGAATGACTGAGAAGGGACCACAGCAGAGGCTTCTGGAAGCAACCAAAATATTCTCAATCTTGATCTGGGTTCTAGTTACATTACTTACTCAGTCTATAAAAATCCATTAAGCTGAGCATTCAGAGCTGTGTACTTTTCTTAGCTTATAATAAAAGATGAGATAGGGGCTTTCCTAACGGTCCAGTGGTTAAGAACCCACCTTCCAATTCAGGGGACTCAGGTTCAATCCCTGGTCAGGGAACTACATGCCACAGACCATCTAAGCCTGGGCACAGTAACAGAAGATCCCATCTGCCACAACTAAGACCCAACACAGCCAATCAACCAATCAGTGATGAAATAGACACCTAAAGATAAAAGTTTAAGTTCATTTTATGCACTGTACCACAAAAATTTTTGAGAAAACCATAAGATCCATCAACAGGAAAAGGTTTTGAGTAGCTGCTCCCTGGCCTTTGACCCTTTACAGATGCCATGGCTGTACAGCAGTGCTCCAGCCCTACCCCAGGCTCTCACTGATGGTCCATGGAGGCCTACAGTACAGGTCACAGACAGGTCCAGTGATGGTGCAAAAGGGAAAACTGGAGAGACTGGGATGGGTAAGGCAGATGAGTTCCAGGCTAAGAGAGTCTCTGTGACATAAAAAATGCAAAGTGAGCTCTTACACAAGAAATTACAGACTTGAGGTTTTTACCAAGTGGTTTTTCATCCTAAAAGGTACACACCAATACTAGTCCAATTTTACAGATAAGGAACTGAAGTATGGCGTGGTTGTATGACTTGTCCAAGGTTGCAATGCTACAGCGCTGAGATCTGAACTTGGATCAGCAGACTATAGAGCCTGTGCTCTTTATCACAACCTACCCTGCCTCCCACAGAAAGCTCTTAATTATCTCATAGAGAAATATTTTCACCTTATAGTCTTTCTCCTACCATCATCTAAATCCCATGATGCTCCCAGTTTCTTGTGCATTAATTTCTTCTTAAAGAATGAGCCCCATCTTAAAGCAAAAGTTATGTACATGTGTGATACTGAGGGAAGGCAGATCTCAATGTCAACAAACTCACCATTAATATAAACAGTCTCTTATGCATGAACCTGAAAGGTGTTTTCAATTTTTCATTCTTACAAAAAAAGAAAAAAAATCAAAAAGACTATGCAGGACTTAGATCTACGCATCTATGTACAACTATTTCTACAGAATAAATTCCTACAAGGGGACCTGCTGGAAGAAGGATCTGTACATTTTTTAAAGTGATATATATATAGCCAAACTGCCCCCAAAACTGCACCAATCTATACTTCTAGCAGTAGTGTATAAAAATGCCTGTTCCTCTCTATTCATCAGAATTGGGCATTATCATTCTACTTACCTTTTGCAAAACTAAGTATTAAAAAGTTCTTATTGTTGTTTGAATTTACATTTCTTCTAAAATAAAACTTAGTTTAATAGTTTCTCAAAAAGTTATAACATAAACTTGTCATATAACCCTGTAATTCCATTCTTAGGAATCCACTCAAAAGAAATAAAAATACATGTCCACACAGAGAACTACACACAAATGCTCACAGAAGCATTATTCACAATGGCATAAAAGTGGAAACAATCCAAATGTCCATCAACTGATGAATGGATCAATGAAATGCAGGATATTCCTACATGGAATATAATCTAGCCATAAAAAAGAATGAAGCACTCAGGAATGCCCTTGTGGTCCAGAGGTCAGGACTCCACGTTTTCATTGCCAAATGTGCAGGTTCAATCCCTGGTTGGTGAACTAAGATCCCTGCAAGGCATGTGGTGTGGCCAAAAAATAACAGTAGTAATAATTTTTAAAAGTGGATGAAGTACTGATACACACTACAACATGCATGAACATCAAAGAATACTGTAAGAAGTGAAAGAAGCCAGACCTCATGAGTATGGGGTTTCTCTTCGGGGTTATCACCCCAAAGGGTGGGAGATGAAAAGATTCTGAAACTGATTGTAGTGATGACTGTACAATTCTGTGACTATACCTAAAAACTACTGGGGACTTCCCTGGTGGCCCAGTGGTGAAGACTTCACATTCCAATGCAGAGGGTGCGGGTTTGATCCCTGGTCAGGGTGCTAAGATCCCACATACCTCACAGACAAAAAAATCAAACAGAAAACAGAAGCCATATTGTAACAAATTCAATAAAGACTTGTTCAAGTCAAATTCAAGATTACATATAGTATATATTTTATATATTTATATAGAGATGAATAGAAAAAAAATCCCAGAAGGATAGAGACTAAACTATAGCAATAGTTTGCTCTGGGTTCTAAGATTACATAGATATTTTTCACAAGAGGGAAAAAAAAGATTTCATTGAAAAAAAAAAAGATTTCATTGACCCCGTTGTTTATGAGCTTTCTTCTACTCAAGGTTGGTAGCATATAATTTTTTTACAAGGAACATGTATTACTGGCTTAATCACTTTAAAATTTTAAACAATGAATTTTATAACACCTTCAAAACTATTAAATTAAGCCTTGATTCAATGATAGATATCATCAGTCTGATAAATTTTGCCATTCTTTCATGCATTCTGGCCCTTTAAAAAAAAATTAAGTAGTAGTGATTATTCTAGTCACTAAAACCTCCCCAAATGAATGTCTCTCTGAAGTGACAACAGGACACTACAGAGTACGAACTGTTTTAACTGAAACATTCCCAGGCAGGACAAACACTACTGTTCAGGATAAAAGCGCCTGCTGCAGAAGCTGAGGACGGAGTGCTCTGGCAGTGTTCCCCAGGACTCCAGACCCAGGAGGCCTCCTCCTGCCTCTTCAGACACGGAAGCAACACTAACTAGCTTTCTGAAAGCAATGCCCATGAGACAGCTAGTGTTTCGTAGCAAGAACATTGGGAAGTGAGAGATAGAAAGGTATTAGACCATCAGAAAATGCCCAGAAAGCTTTGGGGTATAGCATTTAGCCACAAGAATAAACTACCAAAATCTAGAGGGAAAACAGCATACAAAGACTCAAAGAACAGGGAAAAACATTCTTTACAAATCTTTTGTAGAATGCCCCTTCACAAAGAAAATTAATTTTGAAATATGGGAATTTTATTCTAGAGTAAGTAAAACACTTAAGCTGTATATATATTGCTCCTCTGTCCATTGGATTTTCAGGCAAGAATACTGGACTGGGTACCATTTCCTACTCAGGAATCTTCCTGACCCAGGGATTGAGCCCACGACTCCTGTGTCTCCTGCACTGTAGGTAGATTCTTTACCCACTAAGCTATATATATTGCTAACTAGTAACAAGTCTGTTTTCATTTTATTATTAATCATGTACTGTGCTTAGTCACTTAGTTGTATCCAACTCTTTCCGACCCCATGGGCTATATCCCACTAGGCTCCTCTGTCCATGGGGATTCTCCAGGCAAGAATACTGGAGTGGGTTGCCATGTCCTTCTCCAGGGGATCTTCCCAATCCAGGGAATGAACCCAGGTGTCTCACACTGCAGGTGAATTCTTTACCATCTGAATCACCAGGGAAGCCCAAGAATACTGGAGTGGGTGAGTGAGTGAGTGAAGTAGCTCAGTCATGTCCGACTCTTTGTGACCCCATGGACTGTAGCCTACCAGGCCTTTCCCTCCATGGGATTTCCCAGGCAAGAATACTGGAGTAGGTAGCCTATCCCTTCTCCAGGAGAACTTCCTGAACCAGGAATCAAACCAGGGTTTCCTGCATAGCAAGTGGATTGTTTACCAGCTGAGCTATCAGGGAAGCCCATATGAAATGCAAAAATGTAAACAGTACAGAAAACTATAAAGAGTATAAGTAAAGCTGCAATGGCAATTCTGGTTTTAAGTTTATGAAGCAATGGAGAATTCAAATTGGCTTTTCACAGTCTGCCCCATCCTCCCCTCTAGTCACTCACACCACAGCTCCATCAGCAATGCCTACCATCCAGTGGTGACTGTTATTAACAAAATAATGCCAATATATCTAAAATGTAAACTGTAGGATTCTTGAGTTTAATGGTCTGCATTTAGTAAAAAGAGCATGGACTATAAATTAAACCAGTAAAGTGAGTACTCAATAAATGTAAAGAAATAAATGAAATGACTTGTGTCTTGCCCTCGCTAACCCTAGGTTAATGTGTTTCTTTTTTTTAAATTTTTGAACACAATTTTTAAAGGTTACTGCATCTGAGTTACTGCAAAGTATGGGCAATACTCCCCATGTTGTACAATGCATCCCTGAGCCTGTCCTACACTCAACAGTTTGTACGTCTTCCTCACCTCTGTAGAGCCCCTCCCCCACCACTGGTAACTGCTAGTTTTGTTCTGTTTAAGTCTGCTCCTTTTTTGTTATAGTCACTAGTTGTATTTTTTAGATTTCACATATAAGTGACATCATACAGTATCTGTCTTTGTCTTATTTCACTTTGCACAATATCCTCCAAGTCCATCCACATTGCTGAAAATGACAAAATTTCATTCTTTTGTATGACCGAATAGTATTTCACTGTACATACACACACACACACTCTTATCCATTCATCTGTTGATGACACAGGTTGCTTCCATATCTTGGCAATTGTAAATAATGCTGCTAGAAACACTGCACTGCATGTATGTTTGAATTAATGGGGTTTTAGGGGGGTTTTTTTGGATATACACCCAGGAGTTAGGTAAATGTGTTTTAATTTCTCTGGATTATATGTATGAAAGATATATTAATATATATACACAGAATATGTATGCATGCATTAATACATATGCATTTTTTCCCAGAAAAAATTCAGGGAAAGACACAGACTAAACCTTAAAACTGGTTCTTCTCTGGGTTACAGAAGTTCAGGGGCAGGGTCCTGTGATAACAAATTAAAAAGAATGTGTGTGGCACTTCCCTAGTGCCATAGTAGATAAGAATCCACCTGCCAATACAGGGGACACGGGTCTGATCCTTGGTGTGGGAAGATTTCACATGCCGTGGAGCAGCTAAGCCCATGAGCCTCAACTACAGAGCCCGCACGCTGCGACTACTGAAGCCCATTCGCCTAAGCCTGTGCTCTGCAATGAGAAGCCAAAACAATGAGAAGCCCGTGCACAGCAATGAAGAGTAGCCCCTGCTCGCCTGCATGCATCAATGAAGGCCCACCACAGCCAAAAATAAACAAACAAAGCATGGATGTGAAGGTACTTACAGTATATTTCCAGGAGAGAAAATATAAAAAGACACACTCCTGCTCATGTGTGGTCCAGATACTTTCAGAGAAAAGAAAGACACAGTGTCCTCTCTGCTTACAGAATGTTCTCCTGCTGCTTTTTGATCTGGTGGTTATTATATCAAGTGTTTCTCCTATCCTGACCAATATCCAAGAATTAGAGGGAAATGGATAATAGTGAGTCATCCACTTATCCCCACAGACATTACATACCAGCTTCTTCTCACTATTCAGATGAAGAGTAAGCAGAAAGCTATGAGTTGAAAAGAAGGGAGAACCTTGCTTCTGACCACATAACTTTGAGATCCTCAAAGGTTTGACTGAAGTTAAAATATACATTTGAGTGGAAAAAATCTAAAATAAGTTGGATGGAGAATATTAAAATGTGTATTGTTTAGGATATGAAGACATACTTAGCATATCTTTATAACTTAAACAATACCATGTCTGTGAAAGGTGCTAAAAATATTTTAAAAGTTTCCATATCACCTTATTCACTTCCCCTAGCCCACCTCATGCCTAAATATTAAGTTTCTAACAAATGCAACATCTCTGGCTAAAACGCATTACACACATTTCTAACAGAGCAGAAAAATAATAGCATGAAACTACCAATAGCAGATTTCAGTATCTCCTAACTAAACAAATCTGAGCTCTGAACTCTAATATGATTTACCAGATTTTTATGACATTAAATATTATTTTGTTAAAAACTTTAAAAAGACAAGCTAAAGCTATCTCATGCTTTAAAAAGAATGCTCATTTCATTAGATTATTCACATTCAGAAATTTTCCACTTTTATAAAACAAAAATTGCATTACAATATACAATGCATAGCCTCACATACCTGTTTGGAATACAAGTTCTTTCCCTCCTACACCTGCTGCCTCCAAGTTAATAAATGCACGGACCAAGCTGGCCCAGGGGTGCTGGGTAATAAAACCATGACTGGCCTGAATGAGAAGAAAACAAATACTGGGTAAACAATCTAATATTACTGAAGTCTTTATTGTGCTTTTTTAAAAGATGGAGCGTCTATGCTGATGAGGCAAAGAAAAAAACAGAACAATCATTTTTTTCAAAGGCAGGATCTAAAGACATCCTCTGTTTCTCTCCCTCTGACTAATGGCCGTGTGCAGTTTGCTCAGTGGAAAGTCACTCATCACAGAAGGCAGCCTCATTCCCGTGAGTGAAGCCAAACAGCATCTTTAGTTAAGTGTGAACCTGTGCAAAAGAAAACACAAAAAAGAAGGCACTATTCCTATGGTTGGGCACTCATGACATGTGCCTGCCTCAAAGCATCACTGAAACTAGAAAACCTGAGCCAAATAATTAGGCCATCGGAGAGCCCTATAATGAATTAAACACTGACAAGATGATCTGTTCTGAGTTTTCAAAATTAACCATGCATACATAAGTGGCTATCGATTTTTTTTAAAGTACTCCATCAAAACCCATGTGTTAGCTATTATTACTATTCTCATTGTCACTATTACTCAAGCCTAGTCTTTAAAATAGTGAAAGCTCACTTGCAAGACGTTCTCCTCAGCACCATTAAAGAGAAATATGACCGCATGAGATAAGGCTTCTGAAGATGTCGACAAGACACGAAGGACTTCCAGCATCACTGAACAGCTAACTGCGTCATCGCTGGCACCTTTAAATCAGAAAAACAGATTTGCTTCTCAGATTTTAAAATCTTTATAGCACAAACCATCATGGCAAGAACAGGAGTTTTCCTACCAAGGCAGCATCACAACAGCTGCAGTAGCACAGCTCCGCCATCATCAGGTAATAACTGCACCCACCAGCACTGACCTCCAGGAGGACAGGGATCTTTGGTTTGCTCGCTGACTTACCCTCAGTAACTCCAACTGTGCCTGGTCCCACAGCAGTTGCTCAGTTAGTATTTGTTAACTAATCAACTAGAGGGGACCTAAAGCAATACTGAAAACTGGCATTCTCATCACCAAAAGCAATTTAATTTATCCTTATTCACATCCTCTGTAGTATCTTCACTTCTGGTTTCCTATGTCATCTCCAACTGCCACCCACTCCCTTCCTGCTAGTTTTTCTGCCAAAATCATAAAAGCTGCAGATCACGCCACATTTAGAAGGGTCAGTTTGGATAGTGTGGCATTATTTTAAAAGTTTCTCCAAGGGGATCGTGTGATGGAAAAATATAAAGAAGACACCTGATGGAAACAAGAAAGGGGGTTAATGACCAAAGTATTAATAATATCCCTGGTCTAAGAATTGATAAAACAGAGGACCTTATCAAATCACTTAACCTCTTGATTCAGAAACTTTAGCTATTAATTAAAGGTGACTATAAAGGTGACTTTTGTACTTAAACACTTCTAAAAGTACTGTAAGAGGTAATTAAAGGAACTAACTGGATATTAGCTGATATTGTTAGCACGCTCAGTCATGTCTGACTCTGTGTGACCCCATGGACTATAAGCCTGCCAGGCTCCTCTATCCAGGGGATTTTCCAGGCAAGAATATGGGAGTTGGTTGCCATTACCTACTCCAATTTGCTGGTATTAAGGAATTACTACTAAGTTTTTCAGTGAGGTATTCATGGTATTATGAGCATGTCAAAAAAAGAGTTCTTATCTTTCAATGAACCAGCCCAAAATAGCCACAGAAGAACTGATATACCTGAGATCTGCTTCAAAATAGTCAAGGGGAGGGGGTGGGGGAAGTACAGAAAAAACAAGACTGAACTGTTGAGAGAGGTACACTCAGGTTCATTAAACTATTCTTTTGTCTACACTTGAAATTTTCCATAATGAAAAGTTTAAAGAATAATCAAAGCACATAGGCACAGCATTTCTGGGTTTACATGCTGGGAGGCAGGGTACTACAGAGATCAGTGTAGGTTTTGGAGTAAGAAAGACTTGGATGTAAATTCTAGCTCTGCCCCTTTGCTCCTTGCTGGACTGGAGGGCAAACTAATGACAGCTATCACAGGTGTGCTGTGAGGACGGCAGAGTCATGCCGAGCGTCTAGTACGCGTGCGGTAGGCATTCAGTGCCAGTCTCCCTTCTTTTCTCTACACATTTATGGACTGCTTTGCAGCCAGCTAAAGTGTTTGTTTTGGTGCTATTCAATTCGAGACCTCATTCCTGCTTGAGAAGAAACTACCTGTTAGCTATACTCGTCTTGAAAGAAAATGAAAGTGAAGTTGCTCAGTCGTGTCTGACTCTTTGCGACCCCATAGACTGTAACCTACCAGGCTTCTCAGTCCATGGGATTTTCCAGGCAAGAGTACTGGAGTGGGGTGCCATTTCCTTCTCCACGGGATCTTCCTGACCCAGAGATCGAACCCGGGTCCCCACATTGTAGGCAGACGCTTTACCCTCTGAACCTCCAGGGAAGCCCAAAGTACTTGTCTTAGTAGTGATTATTGGACTGTAATTTAATCAAAGTGAAGCAAAGTAATAATTACCTCATTACTATCGAGCAGGAAGTACATGTAGCTATCAATAAAAAGTGCCATCTTTCAAGAACCAAATGAAATAAATGGTCTTTAACTTTGAGACTGTGAGTTACTTTAAAATAAAAAGCAGTAAAATTTTTCTTTATTCAAAAGAAGACAAATGGAAGTTGAAAGATATATATCTCTATAGGGTGGATTAAACGCTAAACTGTACTTTTATCATCTATTTTAATAGCTCTGGTGTCTGAGAACAAACCTAGAGAAGGGTCAGACATCTTTAAGAAAGAGAAGGAAAGTTAGAGGACGGTATCAAAAGGGCTGTATGCTTAACCAACATCCCTTCCCATTTAGAATTATCATTGAAACTGAAGCCACCTCCAGAATAACAGCCTGGAACCGTGCAAACCCAAGAAGGTGTTTATGGCCTTTCTGTGGGTAACATTACTCCTAACTGATATCAATTCCTAAGTTTCAGATCTCTTACTCAGAAGCACTCTTAAAAAACTCATGCTTCAATTTGTTCATCCACGAAAAAAATTTAGGTGATAGTCTATTTTATAAATGTCTTTAACACTATCTTTAACAATTTATTAATGACAGAAATTTCCCTGAGATTGTTGGCATGGGTATCCTTATAAAATTTTAGTTAAAAATGGGTTCCAGTAACCAAATAATCCCATCCTTATGCCTGGACTCCATATATGATTTCTAACATTTAGCACTGTTTCTGACACTTGTATATACATCTTTCTTACATAATGCTCTTAAATAACCATGGTGTTAATTTGTTCTTTCCTAGATTTTAAGCATCAAAACAGTAGGCAAAGGGTGATGCTTATTACTGCTTTGAATTGGACATAAAAGACCACTAATTTTCCCAACACAAAAAGGTATTTCTGACTTTGTAAAAAACCATGAGTGCATGCTGATTTTTGAAAAAGCACATTACATTCTAAATGCAACTGGCAAGATTTCCAACTAAAGATATCCTAGTATAAAAAATTTTATCAAGCACATAAATTTTATTTTAGACTATGTATAACTCTGCATGTCTACATTGAACTTAATATTAAATAAATACTAATAACCAAAAAAAAGGATTTTTCATGCCAGTTGCTAGTCTACTGTTTCACTCAAATTTAACCCTCACTTCATCCTCTAAGCAATGCCATTAAGAAAGTACTATTATATCTCTATTTTTCTAATCAGAAACTGAAGAAAGAAGAGGTTAAGTAGTTTGCCAAAGGGAACATTAACTACATCCTAATACTCTCCTTTCTTTCAAATACAGCTAAAAGAACCGACTAGCCAGGAAACCCAGGTCCAGGCCCTGTCTCAGATCAGTGGTGGTCAGCTAAGTGTATTCCTGTCAAATGAGGGGACTGAACCAGATGCCATCTCACTGTAAAATGCTATTTTCTATTCTTCCCTATGTACATTCCCTAGCTACTGAAAACTTTTCCCTGAGGAATCTTGCTTTAAAAAACTGAAGTTGAATTCAGGAGATATTCATTCAACAAATATTTATTGTTTCAGGCCCTGTAATAAACATCAAGTACTCTATTTTGGAAAACTATTTTCAGGCAAGATTTATGGATTAAAAATTAATGTGCTCTAACAGTATGGCATCTCCAATGGATCAAAATTCTCACTTAACAGGTCGAAAGAAACTGCTAGGAGAATGAGTCTCGGTTCTTTTATCCCATATTCCCAGAGCCTAGCACAACACCTAGCTGAGTAAACACTTAAAGGGGCAGAACCTAACTCCAGGACTCAAGAACACACACTGGTAACAATGATAAGGCTATTTCAGTCTGGTAGAAACACTCGATGCCCTGTAGCTGGGCTGCTGGCACTAATGTCTGAAAATTAAGTAAATAAAGCACTTGAGGGAATACTAAAAGGTAGAATCATAAACAAAATTATACTATTCTAATTATGCTGTCTTCCACCACAATGGAAAAAAAGGGTTTGTCTCAAAAAATGGTGTCCCACAATTGCTCAAGCAGTTTGGAGTTAACAAACTTTGGGGGCTATGAGGACCTCAAAATGACCAAAAACAGGCACATACCTGGTGAGTTCGCCACCGAGTCAAAATGACAGTTAGCCAGGACAGCATGCTGGGCTCCAGCTCTAGGTTCCAGCTTTACCACAACATTGGTAATGTTGTCATAGTAGCTTGTAAACCCTCCCAAGAAGTCAATGCTAAAGGAGCCTGTGGGCCGTTGTACATCTACTGAAATCTTGTGAAGGCCGTTGCTTTGAGCTTCAATCAGTTTAATCTGTTCCAAAAGGTAATGTACTGTCAGAATTTCATTTTCTGGACTTCCTGTAATCCTGGGGCCAATGGATGTTATATGTTCAAGATAATCCCTGGAAGCAATGAAAAGAAGCATGATGACAGGGCATGCTGGCTTAAAACTAACACTTTGAGCAACTATCCCTCCACACTCTCCCTCCCCAAAAGACAAGTTCTTTGACATAAAACAAGTTCTTCTCACAAAAAAGGCTGCCTTTATTATTGCAGGTAACATGTGAAAATCACTTGCCAAGTTCCATCATTTTTTTTTGCCTTCCATGAATTCATCCCTTCAGTTTTCTCCACCCACACCACTCCCAACTTCTCCCAACCCCCACACAGAATTAATACAAGGACCAGGGAGTTTACTCAAAATGCGTAACTGCTGATAGCTAGATGGGACAGCAAACTATTTTGTCATACTCTGGACGGTTACTGACTCTGGGTTACTGATTCTAAGCAGCAGAAACCAATGAGCAAAGACAATTTAGTCAAGAAGTTAAATAAGCAAAGAAAACCCTTTTATTTTGAAGAATGGCCTCAGCCCTCCCAGTGTGCACATAGGGCCTAGTAACTTCAATTCAGGCTAAACCAACTCTACCCCTAAAACAAACAAAAAATTTTTTTGTCTTTTCACTGCATTCCAAATCGGGAAAAAAGGGGGCGGAGGTGTGTTTCAGGAAGCCTTTTAAAAAAAAAAAAAAAGATTCCAGTGCTTTGTACTTAAAAGTTTTTTCAAACACAGTAGCTGTTGAAAACTCTGCAAGCATATGATTTTCTGAGCTTTGGTTTTTACAAAACCTGTGACTTAATTCACATTTTCTGGCATACTTAGAAGAAACCAATGAGCAAAGTTTTAATTAAAACAAAAAAACCTGACACACCAAGGACAAGCTCCAGGAATCTCAGAACTTCTTGAAACTGTAAAACTGTGAATGTGCCGTGTTCCAGAGAAAGCCTTCATAGTGCTCAGATTTGAGACCTGTACCCTCAAAAACTTAGATCACTGCATTATTCCCTTCCGAACCCTCCCCGAAAACCTAACTGGGTTCACAAATTTCACAGCTTTGCGTTTGTATAGCAGGAGGGCGAGTAAAAAGTGTAAGTTGCTCTGAGAGATGGGGACGACTAACAACCAGAAAGTGGGTGGAAAAGCCAACCTAATTGCCCTGACCACCAGCAACACAAGCTCAAACAAGGGACAGTGCGAGCCCCGCGTCCCTTAAATTGTACCTCTAGAAGGGGGACACGCGAGGCCACCCTCACTCCACCCCACGTGCAGCCGGACAGGGCCGGCGAGCCCGGGCGGTCCCGCGGGGCGGGTACACTCAGGTGAGGTGCCCCGGGCTGAAAAGGAAAGCACCGGCCTGGTGGGAGGGGCAGTACCTGGCTTGGTGCGCGTCGAACTCTCCCTGCTGGCCAAGAGCGGCCCCGCGGAGCACGAGTTGCCGCAGCGAGAGCTGCACAAGCGCCCGCAGCGCGAGCAGGTAGAGCGCTAGCCAGAGCGCGGCGCGCGCCTCAGACAGTCCCGTCCCCGCGCCCCGGCTCGCGCCACCACCGCCCCGCTCCCCGCTCCGCTTCCGCGTCCTTGCGCCGCCGCCGCACGCGTCCGCCAGGGGCTCCGGCGCCAGGGCCTCCCTCTCCGGCTGCTGCGTGGCCGCCGGGCCGTCCCGGCGCTCCCCTCCGATGCGGTGCCGCCTCACGGCCCCCGACTCCGAAGCCCACTCCATGGCCACGAGAATCAGCAGCCAGTCCAACCGCCCCGGCCCGCGACAGCTCCAGGAGCCGCCGCGGCGGCCGCAGCGCCTCCTAGTGAGCGGACGGAAACTGCAGAGGGCCAAACTTCTTCTGATTGGCCGGTCCCGCGGCGCCGCGCCTCAGGTTCTTTGGGCAGATAGCCTGCGGCTCGGCGGCAGCGCCCACAGCCGACTGGGTGTGATGGGTGTGCCTTCTTATGCAGGGCTTCCCTGCCTGGTATTGGGACGCAGATTAATACATGGACAGATAGCCATAAACTTGGAAACGTGAGAAAAGAGACTGCTTTTAAAAGACTGCACAAGCCCCAAGCATCCAGTATCATGCATCGAACCTGGACTGGCGATTCATTTCATATATGATATTATACATGTTTCAATGCCATTCTCCCAAATCATCCCACCCTTGCCCACAAACTGCTATATGTAAAATAAGGAATGAAGGAAAAAGCAAAAAAAAAAAAAAGACTGCACAAGGGTCATCATTTATGCATCATGAAGGCAATGGCCCAGCTTGCGCAGGGAGCATTAGAACAGGCTCTGAAAAATAGTAGGCTCCTAGTAACGACGGGGGAGCCTGGTGGGCTGCCGTCTACGGTGTCGCACAGGGTAGGACACGACTGAAGCGGCTTAGCAGCAGCAGCAGCAGCTCTTCAGACTAGAAATAGGACTGCACAGAGGAGCCCTAGCCTCGTGCTTCCACGTACTGTAATCTAATCACAGATCATCAAAACCATGTGAGGTAGCCACTGTCTCCATTTAACAGACTAAGAAAAATAATAGCTATTATTTCTTGAATACCTGCCATGAGCCAAGCACTGTGTTAAGTGCTTTAATACACTATCTCATTTGGTTCTCACAAGAATCCTGAAAAGAAAGTATTTTTTATTCCCACTTAATAGCTGAAGAACTTACAGGTAACAGATGAAGGACTTAAATCTAATTTAGTGGGCTCCCAAAACAGCCTCGGAGAAGGCAATGGCACCCCACTCCAGTACTCTTGCCTGGAAAATCCCATGGGTGGAGGAGCCTGGTGGGCTGCAGTCCATGGCGTCACGAAGAGTCGGACACGACTGAGCGACTTCACTTTCACTTTTCACTTTCATGCATTGGAGAAGGAAATGGCAACCCACTCCAGTGTTCTTGCCTGGAGAATCCCAGGGACAGGGGAGCCTGGTGGGCTGCCGTCTATGGGGTTGCACAGGGTCGTACACGACTGAAGTGACTTATCAGCAGTAGCAAAACAGCCTATTGCTTATGGCACTCTGGAAAGGAAGGTTTCCTCCCTCCATGTTGCCCTGTGGGGGGATGAGCCCTAGTTTTAGAGTAGATCCTAAGTGAGCATCTAGTCTTCTTCCTGCATGCTGCTGCAAGGAGCCTGTCTGCTTTAAAGCTCCGCATCTCCAACATGGAGTTGCTGTGGTACCCTATCTGTTAACCTAGAGACCGACTGGGAAGGTGCACTACCCGACTGGTCTGCTCCTGCCTATTGCTTAGGCCCACTTGAGACCAGGGCACTCCTTATTCCCAATTCTCCAGCCACACTGGCCTTTCAAAGTCCTTCCTGCTCACCATCTTTCCTTCCACAAGAGGATCTTCTCACATGGTGAGTTGTCTAGAATGTTCTTCCCTCCTCTCATTGCCTAGTTTTAACTCCTCTTTATCCTTCAAGTCTTACATTAAGTGGAACTTCCTCAAGCAAGAACCTCCTAATCTAATGAATCCAGTTTCCCCTAATTGTAAGATCTCATGGCTCAGATCATGAACTCCTTATTGCCAAATTCAGACTTAAATCGAAGAAAATGGGGAAAACCACTAGACCATTCATGTATGACCTAAATAAAATCCCTTATGATTATACGGTAGAAGTGAGAAACAGCTTTAAGGGACTAGATCTGATAGAGTACATGATAACTATGGACAGAGGTTCGTGACATTGTACAGGAGACAGGGATCAAGACCATCCCCAAGAAAAAGAAATGCAAAAAGGCAAAATGGCTCTCTGAGGAGGCCTTACAAATAGCTGTGAAAAGAAGAGAAACGAGGAGCAAAAGAGAAAAGGAATGATATAAGCATCTGAAAGCAGAGGTCCAAAGAATAGCAAGAAGAGATAAGAAAGCCTTCCTCAGCGATCAATGCAAAGAAATAGAGGAAAACAATAGAATGGGAAAGACTAGAAATCTCTTCAAGAAAATTAGAGATACCAAGGGAACATGTCATGCAAGTCACTTCAGTTCAGTCACTCAGTCGCGTCCGACTCTTTGCAACCCCATGAATCGCAGCACGCCAGGCCTCCCTGTCCATCACCAACTCCCGGAGTTCACTCAGACTCATGTCCATCGAGTCAGTGATCTGGCCATCCAGCCATCTCATCCTCTGTCATCCACTTCTCCTCCTGCCCCCAATCCCTCCCAGCATCAGAGTCTTTTCCAATGAGTCAACTCTTCGCATGAGGTGGCCAGAGTACTGGAGTTTCAGCTTCAGCATCATTCCCTCCAAAGAAATCCCAGGGCTGATCTCCTTCAGAATGGCCTGGTTGGATCTCCTTGAAGTCCAAGAGACTCAAGAATCTTCTCCATCACCACAGTTCAAAAGCATCAATTCTTCGGCGCTCAGCTTTCTTCACAGTCCAACTCTCACATCCATACATGACCACTGGAAAAACCATAGCCTTGACTAGACGGACCTTTGTTGGCAAAGTAACATCTCTGCTTTTCAATATGCTATCTAGGTTGGTCGTAACTTTTCTTCCAAGGAGTAAGCGTCTTTTAATTTCATGGCTGCAATCACCATCTGCAGTGATTTTGGAGCCCCCAAAAAAAAGTCTGACACTGTTTCCACTGTTTCCCCATCTATTTCCCATGAAGTGACGGGACCAGATGCTATGATCTTTGTTTTCTGAATGTTGAGTTTTAAGCCAACTGTGGGCTCAATAAAGGACAGAAATGGTAGCGACCTAACAGAAGCAGAAGATATTAAGAAGAGGTGGCAAGAAGACACGGAAGAACTGTACAAAAAAAGATCTTCATGACCCAGATAATCACGATGGTGTGATCACTCACCTAGGGCCAGATATCCTGGAATCTGAAGTCAAGTGGGCCTTAGGAAGCACCACTACAAACAAAGCTAGTGGAGGTGATGGAATTCAGTTGAGCTGTTTCAAATCCTAAATGATGATGCTGTGAAAGTGCTGCACTCAATATGCCAACAAATTTGGAAAACTCAGCCGTGGCCACAGGACTGGAAAAGGTCCGTTTTCAATCTAATCCCAAAGAAAGGCAATGCCAAAGAATGCTCAAACTACTGCACAATTGCACTCATCTCACACACTAGTAAAGTAATGCTCAAAATTCTCCAAGCCAGGCTTTAGCAATACGTGAACCATGAGCTTTCAGATGTTCAAGCTGGTTTTAGAAAAGGCAGAGGAACCAGAGATCAAATTGCCAACATCTGCTGGATCATCAAAAATGCAAGAGAGTTCCAGAAAAACATCTACTTCTGTTTTATTAACTATTCCAAAGCCTTTGACTGTGTGGATCACAATAAACTATGGAAAATTCTGAAAGAGATGGGAATACCAGACCACCTGACCTGCCTCTTGAGAAACTTATATGCAGGTCAGGAAGCAACAGTTAGAACTGGACACAGAACAACAGACTGGTTCCAAATAGGAAAAGAAGTACGTCAAGGCTGTATATTGTCACTCTGCTTATTTAATTTCTATCCAGAGTACATCATGAGAAATGCTGGGCTGGATGAAGCACAAGCTGGAATCAAGATTGCTGGGAGAAATATCAATAACCTCAGACATGCAGATGACACCACCCTTATGGCAGAATGTGAAGAGGAACTAAAGAGCCTCTTGATGGAAGTGAAAGAGGAGAGTGAAAAAGTTGGCTTAAAGCTCAACATTCAGAAAACGAAGATCATGGCATCTGGTCCCATCACTTCATGGGAAATAGATGGGAAAACAGTGGAAACAGTGTCAGACTTTATTTTTCTGGGCTCCAAAATCATTGCAGATGGTGATTGCAGCCATGAAATTAAAAGACGCTTACTCCTTGGAAGAAAAGTTATGACCAACCTAGATAGCATATTAAAAAGCAGAGACATTACTTTGTCAACAAAGGCCCGTCTAGTCAAAGCTATGGTTTTTCCAGTGGTCATGTATGGATGTGAGGGTTGGACTATAATGAAAGCTGAGCACAGAAGAATTGATGCTTTTGAACTGTGGTGTTGGGGAAGACTCTTGAGAGTCCCTTGGACTGCAAGGAGATCCAACCAGTCCATCCTAAAGGAGATCAGTCCTGGGTGTTTATTGGAAGGACTGATGTTGAAGCTGAAACTCCAATACACTGGCCACCTGATGCGAAGAGCTGACTCATTTGAAAAGACCCTGATGCTGGTAAAGATTGAGGGCAGGAGGAGAAGGGAATAACAGAGGATGAGATGGTTGGATGGCATCACTGACTCAATGGACATGAGTTTGGGTCATGACTCCGGGATTTGGTGATGGACAGGGAAGCCTGGTGTGCTGCAGTTCATGGGGTCACAAAGAGTCGGACACAACTGAGCAACTGAACTGAACTGAATAGCTTCCTGTATGCATGTAATTATTTAGTATCTTCCTCATTAGATTGTAAGCTCCATGAAGGCAGGAATCATATCTGGCTTTGCTCACCATTTTATTTCCTTCTCTTAACACAAAACATGACATGTACTATGTTGTCAATAAATATTTCTTGTGTGAATTAATGAAATCATAACAGTTTTATGGCAGAAGCATAATTTTAGATCAATAACATCCTTTTTAGTCTTTAAGGCCCATGAGACCAAAGACAATGTCCATCTTATTTCTTTGTTACTGGGTCCCCAGTGCTTAGCCCTGTGCCCAGCCCATGGTCATTGCTCAATACATATTTACTGAATGAGGAAATGAATATATATTGTCCTTTGTAAGAACCCGTTCTCTTGCTGTCTTGTTTCCTTCTAAAAAGTCAGCACTTCCATTATCTTTAGAAGGTAAAACCTCAGCAGTGCCTCTATCCAACACAGAAAGACAAGATCTAAAGGTCTCTAGTTCCTAGGGGTAAGGCTCAAACATCTCATGGTCTTTTAAACTTTACACTGTGACTTGCTGAGCTGGGTGGATGTCAGAAAACCTAGGGATAAGTTCTACCTCTCAGGAGCTGTGTTAAAATTTAAGTCGTTTGAACCTTCTTTTTCTGAACACATAATGTTTGCTAAGCATTTCCGACAATATTCCATGGGAGGCAATGTGCCCTAGTAGAAAAAAAGCCTGGTTGTCAGCAGTGGGGCTGACTCAATTCATCTGGCCTGTCAGGCATGTTATTTTTTTAATGTGTCCCTTTATGACCAAGTAAGTTAAACCAACTTGATGGGTATTGAGAGTCCCAAGTCCCTGTTTTGCCATCTCTCCATTATTTCCTATTAACCTGGCCAAGGCGAGTGGAAGGGCATGCCAGTTGTCAGGTTTCAGGTGAATTACCAGTCTCTGTCTTCCACAGAGTTCATCTCACGGCCTGTGTGCATTCTTCCTTGGAAGAGGGGCTAGTAGGGGCATATGGTGGAAGTTCTCTAGGACAGACTTTAACATCAAGGGAGGTGCCAAGCCAAGAGGTGAAAAGAGAATCCAAACCATTTGCAAAAGACAGAGCAGAAGTCAGAGGCTAACAGAGAATCAAAGACTGAGAAATCAAGAACAGTGATTCCAAAGGCAAAAGAGATCTTTGATAAATACTGTGGACAGGTCCTGTTGCTACAGCAACGGGATTATATGTACTCACTTGAGGTGGTGTGAGGATGGGTCAACTATGTTTAAACGTGCAGGAATAGGGCTTATAACCAGGTTCAGGAGGCACCATTAGTTTGTTTTCTGGTTTGTTTATTTGGGGGTCAGAGGGCAGGTTTAGGTCCCATCAGGCTTAAGTGAGGGCCTCAGGGTGCTAATGGACAATTGTTCTTCCCAATTATGCCACTCTGCAAGGGAACATTTGCGAGCTGGTGACAATGGTCAGCTACAGGAAGAACCTGCATTAAGCCAGGCAGCCTGGGAGCTAACAGTGCTGGTAGAAAAGAGCTTTCTCAAGGGCACAGAAGCCAGATCTGCAAATCCCCCTTTTGTTCAGAGTTTTTCTACCCCCATGAGCTGAGCTGTCCCTGGAGCCTAGAAAGAGGGTGATAGTACACCACTCTTACCTCCCCTTCAAACTCCAGGCTGGTCCCTCCTGTTCCTTAGTGTCCTGTCACTGGTGGCCACACAGGAGGTAGAAAACCAGTCCAGTTGCATTATAGCTGAAGCCACCATGTCCAATTACCCTTTTTCATGGCCAATTGGAAAGGAGATGCTCTAATTTTGAAAGAACCTATATCTGACTAAAAAGGCCTTTTGAATGGGCAGAAGACCTAAGGAGACATTTCTCCAAAGAAGAAATACAGATGGCCAATAGACATATGAAAAGATGCTCCACATCACTAATTATGAGAGAAATACAAATCAAAACTACAATAAGGTATCACCTCACACCAATCAGAATGGCCATTTTAAAAAGTCTACAAATAATAAATGGTGGTAAGAAGGAGAAAAGGGAACCCTCCTACACTACTGATGGGAATCTAAGTTGGTGCAGCCATTGTGGAAAACAGTATGGAGGCTCCTCAGAAAACTAAAAATAGAATTGTCATATGATCCAGCAATCCCACTCCTGGGCATATATCCAGACAAAGAAAGTGAAAGTGAAGTCACTCAGTCGTGTCTGACTCTTTGCAACCCCATGGACTATAGTCCACCATGCTCCTCCATCCATGGGATTCTCCAGGCAAGAATACTGGAGTGGGTTGCATTTTCTTCTCCAGGAAATCTTCCCAACCCAGGGATCGAACCCAGGTCTCCTGCATTGCAGGCAGATGCTTTAACCTCTGAGCCACCAGGGAAGCCCCCAAAACTATGACTCAAAAAGAGATATGCACTGCTATGTTCATAACAGCACAGTTCACAATAGCCAAGCCAAGGAAACAACCTGAACATTCAACAACAAGAGGAATGGATGAAGAAGCTGTGGTATATGCATACGATGGAATACTACTCAGGCATAAAAAAGAACAAAATAATGCCATTTACGACAACATGGATGGAACTAGAGATTGCATACTAAGTGAATACGTTAGAAAGAAAAAGACAAATACCGTATGATATCACTTATATATGGAATCTAAAATGTGATACAAATGAGCCTGTCTATGAGACAGAAGGAGAAGGCGATGGCACCCCACTCCAGTACTCTTGCCCGGAAAATCCCATGGATGGAGGAGCTCGGTGGGCTGCAGTCAAGGGGGTCGCTAACAGTCGCACATGACTGAGCGACTTCATTTTCACTTTTCATTTTCATGCATTGGAGAAGGAAATGGCAACCCAGTCTAGTGTTCTTGCCTGGAGAATCCCAGGGATGGAGGAGCCTGGTGGGCTGCCGTCTCCATGGTCGCACAGAGTCAGACACGACTGAAGCGACATAGCAGCAGCAGCAGCAGCAGCATGAGACATGAACAGAATAAGGGACATAGAGAATAGACCGGTGCCTGCCAATGGGGAGGGAAATAGAATAGTGTAAGAGTGGGAGCTGGGGATTAGCACATGCAAACTGATATGCATAGAGAATGGATAAACAAGAAGGTCCTACTGTATAGCACAGGGGACTATTAGTATATTCGATATTCTATGATAAGCCATAATGGAAGAGAATATGAAAAACTGCGTATTATGTATAACTGAGTCACTTGGCTGTACAGCAGAAATTAACAACACTAATTCAACTATGCTTCAATAAAAAATAATTTTTTTTAAAAGACCTTCTGAAAACCAACAGGGTAAGAAAATTGCCTCTTTTGGAGGAAAATATGAAATTGGAAACTTGTGCCACATTACGCTCCCCAAAAATCAAGTAGAAATCAGAATATGAACAACTTTTTAACTGATAGAAAATAAGGTAAACATAATTTTAAAATTATAATTAAGATTTAAAATGGCCAAGGACTCTAATCAAAAAAGACTTGGAGGAAATCATAAGGTTAAAAAAAAAAAAAATCACATGTTGAGCAAATAAAATTTAAAATTTCTGTGTATCAAAAACAATCACCAAAAAAATGAGAAGTCTAATGACAAACCTGAAACATTATTTTAAACAAGTTTTTAAAACAAGAGACTAATATGTTGTATACTGTCTCTCATCCCCTCTGTCTTGAGAGATTCAATGCACATATCTAATTTAGTTATATATTATTATATATAATTTATTATAAATTAATAGCTATATTTAACTTAATATATATAAAGTCAGCAAGAAAAATATCAGTGCCTCATTCAATTCAGTTCAGTCACTCAGTCGTGTCCGACTTTGCGACCCCATGAATCGCAGCACGCCAGGCCTCCCTGTCCATCACCAACTCCCGGAGTTCACTCAGACTCACGTCCATCGAGTCAGTGTAAACCAGTCACCCTTTGTATTAAAGGAACACATGTGAAAATGTACAACATTTTAAACTATCACATGGAAAAAGCTTCTTGCATTCTATTTTTAATTATAATATGCACGATGGCAAAAATTTGATTGATAAGCACTTACATGATGTAGGTGGAATAACTATCAAAATGCCTTTTTGGAAAGCAATTTGGTAAGATGTACCAGGAGCCTTAAAAGAATTCACAATTTTTAATGTAGTATTTTCATATGAAGGAAGGTGTTGATGTGATAAACTTAAAAAAAAAAAAAGAAATATGCAGGTTCCCTGGTGACTCACTGGTAAAGAATCCACCTGCCAATGCAGGAAGCAAAGGTTTGATCCCTGATCCGGGAATGTCCCACATGCCACAGAACAACTAAGCCTGTGCACCACAACTATTGAGCCTGTGCTCTAGAGCCTGGCGTCACAAATGCTGAGCCCAGGTGCCACACTAATGAAGCTGCACGTCCTAGATGCTGTGTTCCACAGCAAAAGACGCCACCGCAATGAACCCATGCACCCATGCACCACAACTAGAGAACAGCCTGCACAGCAATGAAGACCCAGCACAGTCAGAAACAAATAACAAATAATTTTCTTAAATGCAAAAGGATTGCTCCTCTATTAAAGTCAAATATGTGGAAATGACTTCCGCATATAAAAATCCAGTCAAATAAATTGTAGTACATCCAGAGTGTGGGACATCATGTAGTATTAAATACAACATTGCCAAAGTCTATCCGATCATGTGGGGAAAACGCTCATGTTGTAAATACTAACAGAAAGGGGAAAAATAGCCAAAATTGAAATAAGGATATACTTAAGAATATTAAAAACATGGAAGGACATGCAAACAAGGACATCTGCAAACTCATGATAAAAAGAATCCCTGACTGTAGAAGAGGCAGCGAGGCATTTAGAAATCACTTACCTTTTACTAGAAATCGAAAATCTAAACCAAATAGAGCAACGTGGGAAGGGTGTTAGCCAAAGTCCAATTCTTCTGCATGAATTCATCCTGCGTGGAATATTTTAGAAATTTAAGTACAAGTTGAAGAAACAGGGAGATGCGATCAGACACATATTTTCTGTATTTCACTGACTCAGTTCTTTGAGCAAAAGCAGCTAAACGTGCCCAAGCAGAATCTGAACCTGAAAACAGCAGTTCCTCTGATGGGAAGTAGACTCATAGGCAGCTTGAGGGTGGAGTAGCAAGAACAGACTCATTTTGCTGATTGTTCATTGTCTATTTTCCCTGGATAATGAGTAAAATCCTAGTTTTAACAGAGGTGGCTCTCTATTTTGTATGGAGGGGATACAACTCTGATCGAGGTGTAAGTAAGGACCACAAAAGCCATTTCTTTGGAATTAAAACTTCAGAGAAGAAGAAATTTTGCCAGTGGACAATGAAAACAAAAGGTGGGTCACGATTTAAAAACCTAAGAGAAAGTTAAGAGGGAAGACATGAGAAATTTAAAGGTGGTGGGTCAGTGGGCTACACGACAATGTTTCTGCTCCTTGTCTAAATGGATAGACTTCATAGACATCCAGCTTCCTGGAGTAGTTGGCACCATTATTGAATGTATCCAGAGAACCAAGAGGAGACGGAGAGATGGCAACAATTCTATGACTTCGATTCAGGACTTGGAGAATCCATAGTAGTGTTATTCAAAATAAGTGGATTTCCTGTACTCCCTGAAAAATAAGTCACAAGTTTTCTAGGGCCTGCTAACACTGATGGGAAATGTTGCATACATTCAAGTCTTGTGTCAGAAATTTACACTTTTCTGAATCAGTTCCCATAATCATTGGTGGCAGCTTAGCCCTGTTCAGTCAAGTGGGGTTGGGTGTATTCGAACATGTCTCTTTAGGACTGGTCTCAAGCCATAGAAATTGATGGAAGGACATTCAGTTTCTTCTTTGAGGGTCATTCTCTCATCTTTCTGACCTCTGCTTTCCCAGATATTAGAGTATTAGAGTGGCTGCCACATAGCTAAATTGTTGTGTAATCACTGGAGGCAGCTCCTCATCCCATGTTAATTCCTTACGTGCTTTTTTTTTTAATCTCCAAGAAAGGGTATGAACATAAGCTCACTTTTTGCAAATAACCTATAAAATTATGTGTCTGAGTTATATATACAAAGAAAATGCAATTGAAATAAGAAAAAAATAAAAATAAAAACATGGAAGGAAATACATGGATACAATGACAGTGGTTTTCTGTGGGTGATTTTTTTCTTCTTCATTCATTTCTCTCTCTTCCACCTTTCCTACCATGATCTCAGTGTTCCCTTTCAGAGCCTCAGGCTCCTCAACCCTGTACCTAGGAAGACACTTTAAAATCTGCTGCATTTTAATTGTTAGGAAGGCAGTTTTTAAATTGATTCCAGCATGGATGTGATCCAACAGGGGAATGCAATGTCAAAACCTCATCTCTGGCCTAAGCACAAGTACATCTCTAGACTAAAAGGTTTTAGGGTAAAGATTAAACAATTAATGAATAGCTGAACCAATTAAAAAAAATTAGGGGAGATTTTCAATAGAGAAGAATTCATGCTTAGACTTTTAAATGGCTTTCGATTTTGCATTTTCTCTTCCCTCATCCATAGTACATTCCTTGTATTAGAGGAAAAGAACCCAGAGAGCTGGAAGTCTCTAGGAATTTATTTGAGGGCCACATGCCCAGGGCTTGGTTTGTCTTCCTCCCTGGGCTGTAGGGGCAGGAGAGCCAGAACAGAGGTGGGTGACTCAGCAGTTTAGGGGGTGGAAGAAGCTGACTCCAGGCCAAAGTTCAGCTGTTTTGGACGTATAACAAAATTAATGTTCATGTATGTTGCCAGGGTCCAGCGCATCTAAGAATACACGCCCAGAGACCACCAACTCTAAGCAACCACTCCACTTGCAGCCCCCAGAACCCCTCTTGCAGGCTCTGACCCAGGCCCTTTTCATGTGGCCTGTGACCTCCGCTGGGACCTCTACAATTGTGCTTCTCTGAGATGCCCGAAGGAGAAAAGGGACAACAACGGATCTGGGATGAGAATAACAAATCCCTCCTACAGTGTAGTCAAAGGAACATGTGGCATGAGAATCACTTGGGCACCTGCTAAAAAAGCATCTTCCTGTGTCCTACCCACCTATTGCATCTGACTCCCTGCAGGTAGGGCCCTGGAATTCTGATTCCTGCATACACTGAAATGGTAAACCACGGTGCAGTCAAGGGCCTTCCATCTCTGGTCCACAAGCCCAAGATGGCACACAGGCTGACTGTGAGCAGAGCCTGGGCCAGATGCACCCGCCCCAACCTTTAGGAAGATTGGGTCAGCATTGCTGCTGCCACCGTCTCCCAACCTGCCATGCCCTCCTGCACCCCCAATGGCCAGAAGGACTGTGTAGCACCTTGCCACATCTTGTTAGCAGTTAGGAATGTCAGACTCAGAAGGTATTCTGGTTAAGAGCATGGGTTCTGCACTCAAACTGCTTCCATCTGTGCTCTTTACTACCAGCCTGCTGTGTGACCTCCAGTGGATTATTTACCCTTGCAGTGCCTCAGTTTCTCCAACTGAGAAGTAAGGTTAATAGGGCTATTTTGAGGCCCTTGAATGGGAGACCTGGCAAGAGCTCAAGGTGTGAAAGCTGTTGCTCCTTTTCGGTGGTTTGAACCTATTCTGTAGGGCATTCACAAGATGAAGAGATAACATCTCTGGGTCTCTGACCTGGTTTCCAAAACCTCCAGGTCACTCTTTTGCTGGTGGCTATGTGAGTGAAGACCAACCTAGATAGCATATTGAAGAGCAGAGACATTACTTTGCCAACAAAGGTCCATCTAGTCAAGGCTATGGTTTTTCCAGTGGTCATGTATGGATGTGAGAGTTGGACTATGAAGAAAGCTGGGTGCCGAAGAATTGATGCTTTTGAACTGTGGTGTTGGAGAAGACTCTTGAGAGTCCCTTGGACTGCAAGGAGATCCAATCAGTCCATTCTAAAGGAGATTAGCCCTGGGTGTTCTTTGGAAGGAATGATGCTAAAGCTGAAACTCCAGTACTTTGGCCACCTCATGTGAAGAGTTGACTCATTGGAAAAGACTCTGATGCTGGGAGGGATTGGGGGCAGGAGGAAAAGGAGACGACTGAGGATGAGATGGCTGGATAGCATCACTGACTCGATGGACATGAGTTTGAGTGAACTCCGGGAGATGGTGATGGACCGGGAGGCCTGGCGTGCTGCAATTTTTGGGGTCGCAAAGAGTCGGACACGACTGAGCGACTGAACTGAACTGATGTGAGTGAGAGGAAATGAGAGAACTCGACAGACCCTTTACAGAAACTTAAAGTTGTTAAGATCACTGCGGACAGTGACTGCAGCCATGAAATTAAAAGATGTTTGCTCTTTGGAAGAAAAGTTATGGCAAACTTAGTGTATTAAAAAGCAGAGACGTCACTTTGCAGACAAAGATCTCTATAGTCCAAGCTATGTTTTTTCTAGCAGTCATGTATGGATATGAGAGTGGGTCCATAAAGAAGACTGAGCTGAGCAACCAAGGAAAAACTGATGCTTTCAAACTGTGGTTTTGGAGAAGACTCTTGAGAGTCACTTGGATAGCAAGGAGATCAAACCAGCGAGTCCTAAAGGAAATCAGCCCTGACTATTCATTGGAAGGACTGATGCTGAACTTGAAGCTCCAGTAATTTGGCCACCTTATGCGAAGAGCCAGCTCATTGGAAAAGACCCTGATGCTGGAAAACATTGAGGGCAAGAGGAAAAAGCGATGATACAGGATGAGATGGCTGGATGGCATCATCAGCTCAGTGGACAAACTCAGTTTGAGCAATCTCCGGGAGACAGTGAAGGACAGGGAAGCTTGGCGTAAACCTCAGAGATGAGGTCCTTAAAAGGGGCTAACTGGCGTCTGAACCAATGGGGTTGCAGAGTCAGACCCAACTTAAGCCACTGATCAATGACAACAAAATTGTGAAAGGCAATTTGCAATCTTAGCCTGAGGGAAACTTGCCTAACCTTGAAATACAGGCTTTCATATCCTTGCAAGTATCGTGCATTTTTCTTTATCCCCACATCTTGGCGAGAGGGTTTGTGGAAAAAACTATTTTCCTTTCTTATCTCAAGTCTTGGTCTTCTGTGGTACAAAGCAGTCAATGAGCAAAAAACCACAAGTACGAAGAATAAGTACTCTTTTTTTAATAATAAAGAGTATTCAGTCATTAAATTATTATTAATATTATTCAATCATAAAAAGAAATGAAGTGCTGATACATGCTACGATGTGGATGGACCGAGAAAGCATTATGCTACAAGAAAGCAGCCAGATATAGAAGGTTTCCTATTGTCTGATTCTGTTCACATACAATATCTAGAATAGGTAAACTCATACAGACAGAATGCAGATTGATCACTTCCAGGGATAGGGAGGAGGGGGGATGGAATCAACTGCTTTATGGGTTCAAAGTTTCCTTTGGGGGTGATGAAAACGTGTTAAAACCAGACAGAGGTGGCAGCTTGTACAATATTGCGAATGTACTACACGCCTTTAAATTGTACACTTTAAAATGGTTAATTTTATACTATGTGAATTTTACTTCAGTAATAACAAAGTTATATTCACTATAAATTATACACAGCTGATCAGATAGTAAGTGGAATTTAAAAAGAATTCTTAGCTCCAGAAACAGATGTCTGTCCAAGTTCAAAGTTATAGTACAATGGTTTTCTACATCAACGCTATTGTTATAAATTGTGATGATAATAATAAAATAAGATAGCCTCTTATTTCCAAACAACTCAAACTAGGATTTCTTACCTGAGGATTATTTATTAATTTATTTCTAAGATAATCAGACAGACCTGTGGCAGAGATGTTCATTCTTCAGAAAAAGCAAAGAAAGGACCTTAATTCATAGCCTCATTTTTAAAACCATTTCCTCCAAGATTCTTCCATGGTTCTAATTTCACTTAACATAAAGTTACCCAAATACCCTGGTCAGAGGTAAAGCTAAATTTTAAGGGACTCCTGTAAGATCGAGAGGCCAAGTGGAGAGATTCAGAGATGAAAATCCACAAGGTTTTGTGCTGTTGTGCTCACAGGGTGGTTTTGACTAATTTGGGGTGACAGAACAGAGCATTTATAAACTATTTTCTGATATGGGCAGATAAGGTAAGGCTAAAACAGTTCAGATTACGGTTGCAGGGAGTGGTAGGAACTGGGGTGAACTGTGGCCCCCCAAGCCCCACCTAAATCTGTGACTACTGCTCTGTGGAATTGGGAAGCCCAGCATAGCCAGGTCTTCTAATCTTTCAAGAAATGGCAGAAATTCAGATATTTATGTGAAAGCTTCTGTTCTGCTAATGTCAAGAAATAATTTTAAAAAGAGAAGATCATTGTGCACGCCAAACAAAACAGGTCTGTAAACGATCCTGCCTGCCAGCTGCCAGTTTGGAACCTCTGAACCCTTATCTTTAAGCCTTCAAGGACACACTTGCCAAAGATAAATATTTCCCTGAGTAAGAATCGGATTATACACTGAATTCTTAGCTCTCAGTTGAGGGTAAAGTTTATAGTGCTAGAGTAGATCAGATGTAGCCAGTGTAGCCAGGCCTCTTTCTTTTCTTTGCAGGTGACAGGTGAGTCCTGTCTAGTGCTTCCCCATTCTACTCCTCACCACACCCAACTTTATTTCGCTTTGAATACACTGGAGCATGAAACTGATCTGCAGTTACAGCCCTGTTCCACCCTCTTAGATGTGGACCAAGCTGGGGCTATGCCACTGTATTTACTCTCCATGTGTCCCATGGGAAGGAAGGGAGGGAAGAGCAGAGAGTGAGTGGGCCTAGGACAAAGCCCATAGCTGTGGGAAACAGAGCATTCCTCCACAGAATGGCCAATATCAGTAGCAACACTTTTTTTTTTTAATCTTTTGGCCATGCCACATGGCTGTGGGATCTTAGTTCCTTGGCCAGGGACTGAACCCACACCCCCTAGGTTGGAAGGCCGAGTGTTAATCACTGGACTGCCAGGAAAGTCCCTGACTCTTAATTTGAAGTGGAATCCTCTGTAAAGTAGGAGGGAATTTCCAGGAGCTGAGACTCAGTCAAACCTACAAATCGGTTCTGATGTATAGAAAAACACTTTCTTCTCAAAGTTAGATCCCTGTCCTAGAAAACACTGCCATCCTACATCCCAGCACCTTCCTTCCTGCACCTTCAAGCTCTTTTTGTCCAGATTCAGACATAAGTGGACCCAACAGGAGCGATTAAAATCAACTTTTGTAAGAGCTAAAGAGAAACCTCTGCAGTCTGTCTTGCTGAGACCTAACAAAAAGCCACTTGGGTCAGACTGAACGGCCCTTGCTCCTCTTGCAGAAACCTAGGCAAGCTACCTGCATCCGTCCTTCCGATTTTGTGTATACTGGGTGGGTTTTTCAGCTTTATCAGCCTTGCAGGAAACCATAAATAGACTTCCAGTTGACACGCATGCATTCTGGCTATGTCAACCCCAGTTCTTCCTTCCAGAGACACCATCCTGACTATAGAGATAAAATTCAACAAATATCACATTTTTTCCAACTGGTCTAGCCATAAGTTATGGCTGGTTCGAGCATGTCAGCCTTCTGGTTTTCTCCAGAGTACAAGCAGTGCCCTGGGCCCACTGGTGACTTAGCCGGGTTTCCTGCTGACATGAACAGAGGGAAACGCCCCCTTCCACTGGCCAGGACCCTCCCTAGGAACAGCATCTGGCCTTTGAATCTTTTATAACTCAACTTGCTGAGCCTAAAACCTATATCTTGGTATTTCGCTTGTTTCTGTTTCATCAGGTGACCTTCAGTGCCCTTTCTGTATTGGCTTAAAAAAATTTTTTTTTGTTTGTTTATTTTTAAACCTGTAATGCCCCTGACCTGTGACCCTGAGAGGATCTGACAATTATTTGTGCTCTTAAAAAAAAGAAAGGAAGTTTCTTAAACTTTGGAGGAGTGGGGAGGAGAAAGTGTGAAAGAGACTAATTTGTTTAAGTTATTTATCTTCTCTCTTTTCCGTCTGGCAAAACCAACTCCTAATTGACTGATTATCTCTTCCTGGCTTGCAGGTTAATCACACATGCCCTCCCCGCCTCCTGCCACCAATACCTCACCCCTTCCTTCACTGCCAAGTATCTTTGTTGTTTCTGCTAAGGGAGAGGAAAGAAAAAACTAGAATTCGTTCTCTTTGATTACCCGAGAGGTTTGTGGGGCCCAGGCCTTATCTTGATCTCTCTTCAACCAAATAATGGAGTCCACTCTCACCTCTTAGGGAGTACATCTTACTGAGAGCCCTTTGAGCATTCTGTGAGAAAACTTCCTTGAATGAACTTCTTGCTAGACTGAGCCAGGACTCCAAGGTGGAAGGGCTTAACAGAACAAAATGTGGGGAATGATCGAGCCTACAAAGCTCTTTTGAGGCCATAAAGCCATCAACTGGTACAGGCGGAAGTTCCAGAAGGAAAGAGGAAATCAGTGAAATTCCATTGTTACAACCTTCGTGGTGTTTGGGACAGGAAAAAAAAAAAGGGAAGAGAAGCAGTCATTTTGGATTACCAGGTACACAGATGTGGTAGGGTAGGGCTTCCTGAATTTGATTGTGTGTAGGAAACACCTAGGATCTGAGTCTGGAGGTCTAGGGTGGGGGAGATTCTGCGTTTCTAACAGGCTTCCTGACAATGCCAGCGTTGCTACTTTGCTACCCTTTTAGAAGCAAAATGATAGAGTATTTTGGGAACTAGGGACTAGCATAAAGGTGAGATGCAGTGAGGGGCAGAGGCAAGAGAGAATGAAAAGAAGTCTGTTACCTCTTCACTATGAAGGCAACGGATGGACAGCCCTGCAGTGAGGCAGCCAAGAGCAGAACAAGACACCCAGTGGAGATCAATGTAGGTTGACATTCTGGCTCTGCCACTACTCTGCTGTCTGACCTTAAGGAAATCATTTCATCTCTTGGTGCCTCTGTTTCTGCATCTGTAAAAGTGGAAATAGTAAAATCTGCTTTGGCTAATTTCCAGGGTTACCCTAAGGATTACATGAAACAAACATAAGGAAACTCTTTATAGACACCAAAGTACTTTGCAAATGTAACCTATGATTATGCTGATACCACTGCAAAGTTTCACCCACATATGATTAACATTAACTCTAACTACCTTTCTCAGAGCACTGGACAACGCTTCTTCCCATGAGACTGGAAAAGAGTAACTTGTATCTGTTTCATCATCCTTCAAAGCCCTTGTGACGTTCACTGGTCCATGCCCAGGCCTTTGCTATCCTTCTAGTTCAATATTAATCACTTCATCTGCTTTTATTGGATGATTAGTCCTCTCTGAAAAGATGAAGAAAGTGTTCGTGTTGATGGAGACTTCTCTTTTCTACTTTGGGCTGTCTCACATTTTACCTACACTCTTGGGCAGAATAGTTGATTTTCCTGTTTGATGTGAAACACAAACACATAGGAAACTCCAAATGAGTAGCCCACAAAGGTGTGGTTTTCTCCTGAAAACAGGGCTCATTTTCCTCCCAGTGTGACGGGGCCCCTCCCATCAGATTCAGTACCTTTCCTGCTGCACAACCTCAGCACCAGTGCACAGGCACCCATCAAGGCAGGCCTCAAGGACTACAAATACCAAGGGGAGAAGGGAAGAGACTCTGGCAAATAGAATTTTCTGTTTAACTCACCATTATATCTAGAAAATATGGAGGTCCTTTCCCCAATTCTTATAATTAAAAATTTCTCTGAGACAGTACTCTCCAATTTACTCACTTAATAAGGAGAATATCTCAAGCAATTAAAGCTTTTGAAGATTAGGATTTTGCAGCAGCTGAGTCATCATGCTGAATATTATCACTGATTACACATGATGCTGAGGTATAGATGACTGCAGACAGGCTCCAGACTGGTTTTTAAACTAAAGCCCCAAATTTTCTCCTCTTAAGTATAACACATAGCAGGTAGACAGTATGCCATGGGCTTAAGCGTTTTCTTCTTTAATCCTCAAAAATCAACCAATTAAAACAAAACAAAAAAACCATACAGTGATTGGTTATTAACCCACTTTAACTGATGAGGAAACTGAAGCCCAGAGAAAGGATATAATTTACCAAAGGTCACATAATGGCCAAGGTGGGATTTGAAAGTAAATGTAGATGTTACACAAAATAATGGCCCCCAACAATGTCCACACCCTAATGTCAGAACCTGCAAATATATTACCTTACTTGGCAAAAAGGAGTTTGCAGATTGCTTAAACTAAGGATTTTAAGATGGGAGATTATCCAGGATTATCTGGATGGGCCTAATGTAAACATGAGGGTTCTTATAAGGGAAAGTGAGAGGTGGGAGAATTAAAGAAGTGATGACAGAAGGACAGGTTGGAGGGACACAGAGCTACAAGCCAAGGAATGCAGACAGCCTCTTGGAGCTAGAAAAGGCAAGGATATGGAGTCTTCCCTATGGCCTCCAGAAGGAGAACAGCTCAGCTGAGCCATTTTGGCAGTTTTTTTTTTTTTTAAAGAAATTATTTATTTTAATTGGAGGCTAATTACTTTACAATATTGTGGTGGTTTTTGCCATACATGAACATGAATCAGCTACAGGTGACCAGAACCATAAGGTAATATATTTGGATTCTTTTAAGCCACTGCATTTGCAGTAATTTCTTACAGCAGCAATAGGAATCTAACACATACAGATGTTTCTTGGAGATACTGCAGATTTGGTTCCAAACCACCACAATAAAATTTATATTGCAATGAAATGAGTCACATGAATTTTTCATTTACCAATGCATAAAGCAGTTAGATTTACATTACTGTGCACTTAATGGATGACAGTAGCATTACATATACATATACACTGGATCATAGAAAAAGCAAGGGAATTAAAAAAATAACATCTGCTTTATTGACTATGCTAAAGTGTTTGACCAGATCACAGCAAACTTCAGAATATCCTTAAGGAGATGGGAATACCAGACCACATTACCTGCCTCCTGAGAAATCTGCATGCAGGACAAGAAGCAATAGTAAGAACTAGACGTGAAACAATGGACTGGTTCAAAATCGGGAAAGAAGTATGTCACCGTGCTTATTTAACTTATATGCGGAGTGCATCATACAAAATGCTGGGCTGGATGACTCACAAGCTGGACTCAAGATTGCCAGGAGAAATATCAATAACCTCAGATATGCACATGATACCACTTTAATGGCAGAAAGTGAAGAGGAACTAAAGAGCCTCTTAATGAAAGAGGAGAGTGAAAAGCTGGCTTAAAACTCAGCATTCAAAAAATGAAGATCATGGCATTTAGTCCTATCACTTCATGAAAATAGGCGGGGAAAAAGTGGAAACAGCGTCAGATTTCATTTTCTTGGGCTCCAAAATCACTGCAGACAGTGACTGTAGCCATGAAATTAAAAGACGTTTGCTCCTTAGAAGAATAGCTATGACAAACCTAGATAGTGTATTAAAAAGCAGAGACATTGCTTTGCCAACAAAAGGCCCTTATAGTCAAAGCTATGGTTTTTCCAGTAGTCATATATGGATGTGAGAGTTGGACCATAAAGAAGGCTGAGTGCCAAAGAACTGATGCTTTCCAACTGCGGTGTTGGAGAAGACTCTTGAGAGTCCCTTGGACAGCAAGGAGATCAAACCAGTCAATCCTAAATGAAATGAACCCTGAATAATCACTGGAAAGACTGATGCTGAAGCTCTAATGCTTTTGCCACCTGATGCAAAGAGCTGACTCATTGGAAAAGACCCTTTTGCTGGGAAAGACTGAGAGCAGGAAGAGAAAGGGGTGAGAGAGGATGAGATGGTTGGGTGGCATCACTGACTCAATGGACATGAGTTTGAGCAAACTCAGGGAGTTAATGAAGGATAGGGAGGCCTGGCATGCTAAAGTTGATGGGGTCAAAAAGAATCAGACACAACTTAGTGACTGAACAATAACAGCATTAGATATAAAAATGTACATGTATTACATATATGTTTAAAAATATTGCTAAAAACAACCTGAGCCTTCAGTGAATGGTGTTCTTTTTCCAACAGTAACATCACTGATCACAGATCATAACAAATAAGAATGAAAAAGTTTGAAATATTGCAAGAATTACCAAAATGTGACACAGAGACACGAAGTGAACAAATGTTTTGAAAAAAATGGTGTCAAAACAGTTGCTTTGACATAGGACTGCTACAAGCCTTCAATCTGTAAAAAGTGCACTCTCTGAAGTGCAATAAAGTGAAGCACAATAATCAAGATCTGCCTATACCAATAGGAAGAAGAGCGGAAAGAAAAGTCTGGTTTTATCAATAAGTCATATGTATGTTGCTGTTGGACATTTCTGGTTTTACATGCAGATTTAGGGAACTGTAATTATTTTTCAAGACTCAGAGCCTGAACTATTAACCACAGAATGAAAGAGCCTCTCCTCACCTCCACCCCCAAACAAAACTTTTGTTGTTTGAAAGTGGTTGTGTGTAGCTAGAATTCTGGTTTAATATGGAGTATTAAAGAAATAAAGACTATCAAGTTTATTTACATTGGAAATTATTGGTAGACTTCTTGAGTATCACCTTTCTAAGAGCGAATAGTGTGGACTGGTTTATAGAGGTGTCAGTTTGAATGCAGGTTGATGGCCAAAAGGGAAGGAGGGACCCACTTGGTTTACTCTGATCACATGGGGTGATTCTAAGCAGACAGAATGAATGGAGAAGACTTTCAGTGCTTCAGTCTTGCAAGCAGATAGCCATATCCTGTGGGGGACAGAAGGGACCCTCAAGATAATCATCCAAAACTTCATTTTACAGAAGAGGAATCCCAGGGAGGAGAGCCAACTTGCCCAAGGTACACAGTGAGTCCTCGGGCAGAACTAGAGCCCAGATCTGGCTCCTGGCTTGTCTCTTGCTCTGCCCACTCCCCTGACTTGGCACATAGTGTAGTTTTTGTACACTAATTGGGCATTTCACGTAAAAACATTCACAGTTTGGTCACTGTTCAGAGGACAGTATTTGTAGACACTGTCTTAAATCAATAAGAAATTTTCATACTTCAATAAACTGTCCTATTATACTTGTCCAATAAAACCCATGCTGTTTTTTAACAGGTTTATTTCAGAGCCACAGATGTTATAAAATCGTTGAATTGTAACATGTCTTTTGCAAGTTCAGTTCTTGCAGGAGTGCCTATGTCAGCAGCGGCTGTAGGATTACATTTAAATCCACGCAAATTTTGACATAAGATAGGCGAAACCAGGCCAAAGGGCACCTTTCCACCCATCCCTAAGTTCACACACCTAGGCTTAAATGAATGAACCTCGAGACCTAGATTTCCAGAATTTCATTCTAGTCTTCTGTACATATATCAGCCCCCCAGTGCACACACATACCCACCCAATAAAAATGCATACCTGGTGGCCACAGACATACTTAGTCCTTTAAAATCTGCTTTCCTACATAGGAGCACATCTTCAATTTATTTGAGTGCCTACTGTGTGCCAGGAATTGATGTAGGTTTGGGGGGGGTACAAAAATTAAAACGCCCCAGTCCCTGATTGATGGAGCTAGGTATTAATAGACGTAGGTATAGCAGATTATTTCTATAACCATTTTACCAATGAGGACCAAAACTAGAGTACTTATTCACAGGCCCAAGGTCACACAGCCTGCTGTTGTCAGAGCAGACTAGACCCCAGGGTGTTCCTCCTTTAAGCTGCTGTGAATCTGTGAATAGGCTGCCTCATAATTACCTAGGGTTCTTGTTAAAAATGTAGAATTCCTCAGCCTTCAGAGTCGGAGGCTGGGAGGATTAGGAGGCATACTGTGACTGAGCAATTTTTATGCTTAACAAGCTCTTCAGGGGACTGATACACACTCAGGTTTGTAGACTTCCAAGTATATCCAGTTGTCTGTGTCTCTACTCAACTGGCTATACATAAAAATTAGCTGGAAGATTTAAAATATATATGAATTCTAGGCTCAATCCTAGAGGCCTATGTCCAGTTCATCTGAGTGGTGCCCAGGCAATTACATAATTTTGGAAAGTTGCCAGGATGATTCTAGTGTGCAGAGTTCAAAGTCCACAACTCTGTGAGCAGTGATAACAAATACTACACCCCAAAGTCAAGGTAACTCCCCAAGTAAGTCAACCCTATCCTTCTGGCTGTGTTCTAGCTTGTAGGCTCCCAAGAGGAAGTGTGGGGTTTAGAGAGAATAGAGAAGGAATGAGGAACAAGGGTGGGTCCCCTGAGAAGACCAGGGCTTTGGATCAGAAATAAGTGGAGAAGTGCTAGTTGCTTAGTTGTGTCTGACTCTTTGCAACCCCATGGACTGTAGTGTTGCCCTAACGGTCTGGGAGCGAACAGTGAGAATGAAGACAAAACACGAAACCTGGTGCAATGGGTCAGGGGCCCTGCAGCCTCTATTGGACTGAGGTGTAGAGTCCACTCTGAGTCCAGCTTTTATTCCTAATTGCAGACTACAGGACTTTTTTTGATCTTAGCTTTCCCGAGACACTACACTGACATAGTCCAGATCTGCTCGTTTTTATCCCAGTCTCGGGAACAAGCAGCAAGTGCGTAGGCAGCGTTCATGCCTGACGCCGACCACAGGACCATGCTTTCCTGATTCCAGTCATACTCCCTTCTGAGTCTGGCCTTGGGGGTTGTAGCAAGGAAATTATTCTTAAGAAAAACATGAAAGATAATTATTAATACATTTTCTTAATATATGCTGTTTTGCCAGGTGCTATTTCTGTGGAATTTCTCAAGGCTATGAAAGGACATTATTAGGAATTCTCGCTATACTGTAGCCTGCACGCTCCTCTGTCCATGGGATTCTCCAGGCAAGAATTCTACAGTGGGTTGCCATTCCCTTCTCTAGGGGATCTTCCTGACCCAGGGATCGAACCCAGATTTCCCACACTGCAGGCGGATTCTTTACCATTTGAGCCACAAGGGAAGCCCACCTCATTCCCAAATCAGTGAGGAAGGAACTGCTCAAACCCTTAGGTCTTTCCCTAATGATGTTTCCCAAAGATTCCCCCAGTGTTGCCTCTTTGCCGGTATCAAGCAAAGCTCCTGGAGTGTTTGTTTCCATTTTGTGGACACAGTGAATCTTATAATTGGTTTGTTTTTTCCTTTGTTCTCCTCTGAAACTCAGAGCCAAATCTGAGGCTCACTTTTAGCAATAACACAGTACCTATGGCATGCACTGTGTATTTTCTTAGCCCTGAGCCACTTCTTGTTTCCCTTCTTTAGTTTTTTTCATCCCTTGTTTCTGCATTTACTGTTTTTTCCCTTGGACAAGTGTTCTCTTAATTTATTCTGACAGGCTATAAGTGAATAAATCACTATTTAAAGAGCTATTATCAATACAGTTTTTCTTTCTCTTAGGTCATAGAGAGAAAAATAAAAGAGCATGCAAATAATACTGAGAAATGCTCTCCAACAGTGAGAGTTAATCTGCTCAGGGCCACTTAACAAGGGCTTTTAAAACTTTTGTGGTCAAACCCTCTCACACTTCCCTTCTTATTTAAAATCAGTCTACTTGTTGTATCACTGGCAGTAGGAATTACAATATCAAGGCCTGGCAGTTGGGAAACTAGGTATTATGACTATGAGTCATTTTAAAAAGAACATGAAATGGATTTCCTTGCCGGTCCAGTGGTTAAGAATCTGCCTTGCAATGCAGAGGACATGGGGTTCACTCCCTGGTCTGGGAACTAAGGTCCCACATGCAGAGCAGCTAAGCCTGTGCGCCACAGCTACTGAGCCCAAGTGCTCTGGAGCCCATGTACCACAGCTAGAGTCCGTGCACCACAAGGAAAGATCCTGCATGATGCAGCAAAGATCCTGCTTGCTGCAACTAGGACCCAAAGCCCAAATAAGCGCTTTAAAAAATTATAAAAAAATAAAAAGAATACATAAAGGAAAAGAATGAATGTCTTTCCTTTTCGCATATTCTACACATATACAAAATTTATTTCAAAATGAAAAATTGATAGCTATGACAGGGAAGCAACCTAGATGTCCACTGACAGATGAATGGATAAAGAAGATGTGGTACATACACACAATGGGATATTATTTAGCCATAGAAAAAAGAGCAAATTTGAGTCAGTTCTATGAGGTGGATCAATGTAGAGCCTGCTATACAGAGTGAAGTAAATCAGAAAAATATTGTATATTAATGCATATATATAGAATCTTAAAAATGGTATTTTGGAACCTATTTGCAGGGAAAGAATGGAGACACATATATAGAGAGTGGATTTGTGGACACAATGGGGGAAGAAGAGAGTGGGACGAAAGGAAAAGTAACATAGACTTAAAGACACTACCACGTGTGAAATAGATAGCTGGTGAGAAGCTGCCACATAACACAGGGAGCCCAGCCATGTGCTTTGTGACGATCTAGAAGAGTGAGGTGGGGGCAGGGCAGGGCGGATCAAGAGGGAGATGATAGATGTATAATACAATTATGGCTGATTTGTGTTGTTGTACAGCAGAAACCAACACAACACTGTAAAGCAACTGTCCTCCAATTAAAAAATAAATTTAAAAAATAAAACAAAAAATTGAGAAAAAGTTATAACACTACATCTAAAATGATTTGCAAAGGAATTTTTCTTTACAAGTGGCCTGAAGTAGTCAGATAACAAATTAGGGAGATTTTGATTACATAGTGAGTCAACAAGGCGTTTTTGTTATTGTTTAAAGAAACTCATTGCCTTACAGAAACATTTTTTAGTTTTTGATGATCCTGTAAACAAAAAAGCTCCCATTTCAAAATAAAAACTGAATCCAAGACCATATAGACATTTATAGCAATTATATTTATCTAAGTGACATACATGATTCAGTGGTAAGATGTTAACTACATTTCAGTAACAAATATGCTTTCTTTTTTAATAGCCAAGAACAACAGAGTGTGCAGAACCTGAAGGATAATCTCAAAGTCACTAAGCTTTTCTAAAGTCTTTACTTTAGATGCTATTTCCAGCACAGGTGACTAGCAGAGGCTTTCATATGCTCGAACACTGGAACCTTTGGTTGCTAGCATTCCAGCAAAGCAGCCAACCATTTTAAGAATGTTTGAAGTGAACAATTTGCAAACCCCAATGATGTCTATTTTTTAGCCTTATTAATATATATATTAAGTGAGTGAGTGAGTGAAAGTCACTTAGTCTTGTCCGACTCTTTGCGACCCCATGGACTGTAGCCCACCAGGCTCCTCTGTCCATGGAATTCTCCAGGCAAGAATACTGGAGTGGGTTGTCATTTCCTTCTCCATATATATATATATAAATAAGCTGCCTCAAATGTGCATTTTGAAATAAGGGGGATTATAGAAAATAACAGTGACAGAAGAGATTCCATTCCCCACAGAGAAGTGTTTTATAAGTGGGATGAAAATCTTTTCCTCTTTCAATACTAAAGGGCCATGCTACCTGGCAGTTCTTGCCACTGAAGCAGGCAGGAAGAGGGGAAACTTTTTCCTCAATTCTCAAGTTTAGCCACTGGGACCTGCAAATTAACTGACAGGAGAGGGAGTTCCCTGGTGGCCTAGTGGTTAGGATTTGGTACTTTAACTGCAGAGGCCAGGGTTTGATCCCTCATCAGGGAACTATTCCACATGCCAGCCAAAATATAAAAACAAAACAAAAGCACCCCCAAAACAATAACAACAACAAAAAAAAAACTGCCAGAAGAAAAGGCATACAAATTTTATATGCACAGGGGCTTCACAGAGAACCAGTGAAAACTCAAAAAAGTAGCTAGACTTATATATTATTTTAACAAAGTGATAAATAGTGGAGAAGTAACTAGAAAAAGGAAAGAGGTTTGCCCCTATTCCAGGGGCAATAAACTATGGGAAAGTGACTAGGAAATGCATGGAGGAAACTACTAGGAGGTAGAAGCTAGGGTTGTTTTAGTAAGGTCTATTTATGCAGACACATCTTGGTGCCAGCCTTCCACCTACAATGAGAAGTATCATTCTCCCCATCCTAGTACAAGAAGTGGTAAAAATAATTGCCACCTTCAAGAGGGAAATTTAGGCTCTGCTTTGTAAAGAGGGAAGGGCAGAGAACTCTTGCATTTGCTGTTTCTCAGTTGCTTCAGCTCAAAATAATTAACTTGCCAAAGTGGCATTCTTGGCATAGCTTATCTGGAACCACATCACTTGTCTTCCCTCTTGCCCTGTGGCTGTGGCTCAGAGATACCTGAGGTTTCAGGGCTGAGCTCCCAGGATTGTTATATTTGTCCTGTAAGGAATCATGCTCTGCCAGCTAAGAAACAGCCACCACATGGGGTTCAAAGGATTCTGCACCCCAGCTTGTGTGTCTTCCTAACTGTGCTTCAACCTTGAGAAACAAGGGTTGGGAAGCCTTGGAAAGCCAGGTAGGTGGGAGTCAGAGGCCCTGGCAGGGGTCCTAGAAGCAGCACTCCCCACTCCCCGTTCTCCAGGAAGTGGGTCTCAAACTTGAGTGTGCATAGAATCGTCTGGAGGTCTTATTAAAATCAGATTCCAGGGCTCTCCCCAATAGATCTAGGAGGGCCAGCAATTTGCATTTCTAGCAAGCTCCCAAGGGATGCTGGTCAGGGAATTCCACTCAGTAGCACTGCCCGAGAGGTAGGACCTTGCAGGCAGGGTGACGTGGGGAAACGGGCTGTTGTGGGTGAAGATCCACTCCAGACTAGGGGTAGAAGTGGGGGCCATGCCCCTGTGAATGTCTAGGTGCTAAAAAGAAAACAGCTGGGATTTTCCATCAAGTATTGGTGAGGATGGTACACTTAGATGTGATATGAAGGGAATTTAATAAGGGACTGTTTACCAAGGTGTGGGCAGGATGCAGGGAATTCAGCAAGGGACAGTGAGGCACTCTAGGGCTAGCTGCTGTGGGGACGTGTCTCCACCCCAGGCACCTCAAGGGGCAAGGAGAGGCAGCTGCTACCAGAAGTCTAAAACCACCAGTGTAGCTCCAGTGGTTGATTCTCATTATTCAAGGCAGTTATGCTCTACGAAGTAGCTGCTAATACTGAATTAGTGAGCACCGAAACTTCGTTCCCAGGCAAGATCCAGAGTCAGGGTCCTGCCACAACATTTGCATCAACCAGTCAACACATATCCTTGTTTAATGTTTGTTTCTTTCAAAGAAGAATTCTTGTTGTTGTTGTTTAGTCGCCAGGTCCTGTCTGACTTTTTGCGACCCCATGACTGTAGCCCGCTAGGCTCCTCAATATATCCATGGAATTCTCCAGGCAATACTGGAATGGGTTGCCATTTCCTTCTCCAGGGGATCTTACCCGACCCAGGGATCAAACCCAGGTCTCCCGCATTGACAGGCAAATTCTTTATCACTGACTGAGTCACCTGGCATATAAACCGTTGATTCATTAACCTTGAACTCGCAGCCATGAGCACCTGAACGCAGCTTATGTAACACACATACATATTTTTTCCATAAGGAACACTACACGGCACTTCCGCAGTATGCTTGCGGGCCATTTAAAACAGTGAAATCACCAGCAAAAAAGCACAGACGTGCAAAAACATGGTGTTAACGGACTGTGAAATGGATGCTTGTTCACAGTATGAGAGCTGAAACAAAAAGGCAGAGCAGTTGCCTTGCCTGACCTCAGCTGGGAATGAGCACATTGGGCGACAAACTTTTTATTTTTAAACCATTCTGAGCGTGGTTAGGTACCACAAGCATTGATTTGGAGATTATAAATAAACTACCAAGTAGGCAAATCTGCAGCTGTGGAATCTACAAATAAGGAGGACCAACTCTACGTACACTTCACTCTTCTCCCTCTAATCCATTGGTGGCTCCCATTGACCGAACCCCGCCAGAGGGCACAAGGACCCTTGATACAGTCTTACAGAGGTCAATTTTCAAGGATACTGAGAAGGATGAGGAAAAAGTGGTGAGAGGTTCTGGGAAGGACCTAGAGAATATTAGTGCATCATCCCTTATTATTTATAGACTTGGCTGAAACCCTAAGGGAATATGGCTATTTTATAAGCCATTCATTCATTCATTCTCTCACTCATTCATTCATCATGGATTTTTTGAGCACAGAGCACTAGGCTATACACTCTACTCTGTGTAGGAGAAGGTTGAAAAGGTTAGAAGATAGTTCCCCATATGGAACTAAAACAATACTATAAATAACTAAATAAAAGATACAGCTCCCATTGAGCTATTTAAGCATCTCCTACATTCCAGACCCTGTTTTAGGTGCGCAGGATATAGCAGGACCCAAGAAACTTCCCTGCCCTGGTAGAACTTACAGACCAGGAAAGGGGAAAGACAAGTGAGTGAAGCAGCCTGCTCTGGGATCCTAAGTGGAGCAGAGAAGCCTCTGCTGTCAAGGGAACAATGAGGGGCCCCAGATCTAATGAGGGCAGAAAGAATGACCGTGGAACAGTCAGGGAGAGCTTTTTAAAGGCAAGAATGAGTGGTTTGACAGACTCTGAGTCACTGCCAGGAACCTAGAGCAGAGGAAGTAAGAAAGGCAAGAACAGAAGCCATGCCTGTGCACAGATGTGATTACATTGTGTGTCCAAATGCTGAGAAGTGCCGACGGGAGCAAGAGTTAAAATGCTGTCAGAGCTCATAGGAAGGCAAGGTCACACTGCACTGGCCCTGAAAGCATGAGGCGGACTCAGGAGGCTGAAGCACCAGGCAAGTCATTCTAAAGCTCTTGGCTCGCTGTAATAATTTCTTAAAGGCAGGGACCTGTCCCCTGTGCCTGCCACATACAGCATCCACAGGGCAGCACTGATGGTACCCGTCCTTCTAGCCTGCAGCTGCCTTGAATTGCCACTGCCCCCTCTGGAGTTCAAACGTCAGAGTTGTAAGCAAAGTTCCTTAAAGAGAGCCTCAAAAACTTAAAGGGGGTAAAACTGCAGGGCAGTTGGGATGCTGGGGAAATGTTCAAATCACATCATGCAAAGGGTCTTCTTTACCCCCATGAATTGTTCAATAATGTTGCACGGATTCTCCTTGCTCAGCTTCAAGTAGGTGCACTTGTAGAAGTAGGAAGGAAGGAAGGGAGGGAGAGAAGATGAACTGATGGATGAATGGTAACAAGTAAAACCTAACATTCTCTATGCTTGTGGCACTGAGCTGCCTCCAAGCTGTGGTTCTTTCTACTCATCAGGTAGGGGAGTTCACCAAGCCGGTCCTGTGTGCCTGGCTCAGGGCCAGGCCTTGACACAGGAATGGACTCACTTCAGGTTTCCAATAACCCTGAGAGGGAGACACTGCTTCCTCCGTTCACTGAGTGAGCAATGAGGGGCCCAAGGAAGCTGAGTAACATCTTCCAACTCCATGTTCTGTCAGAGGCAGAACTGAGACCTGAAGCTAAGCCTCTGTCTCCAGTTCGTGTCCTCTTTCCTTATTCCGTTTCTACTTTGCTTCCTCTTCTCCTTTCCTTCTCTATTAATAAGAAGGAAATCCTTTTGAAACAGTATCTTTTTATGTTCTAAATAGGCCTTAATGGAGCTTTATCACTTGGCAAATATGCTATTTTTGTTTCAGTGAATTCTGGGTGCTCTTGCTACCCTCTTGGGAGTACCTTGCTCTTTTAACCTTTCAAGCACGTTCCCACCCCTCACACCATTTAAACCTTCAGTGGTCTATAGGCGAAGTTATGGTCTCCATTGTACAGATGAGTAAATATTAATAGATGCTCAGAGGAATTTAATGACTTACCTCAAAGTCGTACATCCCTACCCTGAGATTAAAAAAAAGAAAAAGACTCTCTGGACTCTTAGTCTCTTTCTCCTAGCCTAGGAATGAGAATATTTTTCTGCTTTATTGACTATGCCAAAGCCCTTGACGGTGTGGATCACAATAAACTGTGGAAAATTCTGAAAGAGATGGGAATACCAGACCACCTGACCTGCCTCTTGAGAAACCTCAGGTCAGCAAGCAACAGTTAGATCTGGACATGGAACAACAGACTGGTTCCAAATAGGAAAGGAGTATGTCAAGGCTGTATATTGTCACCCTGCTTATTTAACTTATATTCAGAGTACATCATGAGAAACGCTGGGCTGGATGAAGCATAAGCTGAAATCAAGATTGCCAGGAGAAATATCAATAACTTCAGATATGCAGATGACACCACCCTTATGGCAGAAAGTGAAGAAGAACTAAAGAGCCTCTTGATGAAAGTGAAAGAGGAGAGTGAAAAAGTTGGCTTAAAGCTCACCATTCAGAAAATGAAGATCATGGCATCTGGTCCCATCACTTCATGGGAAATAGATGGGGAACAGTGGAAACAGTGCTGACTTTATTTTTCTGGGCTCCAAAATCACTGCAGATGGTGATTGCAGTCATGAAATTAAAAGACGCTTACTCCTTGGAAGGAAAGTTCTGACCAACCTAGACAGCATATTAAAAAGCAGAGACATTACTTTGTCAACAAAGGCCCATCTAGTCAAGGCTACAGTTTTTCCAGTAGTCATGTATTGGATGTGAGGGTTGGACTATAATGAAAGCTGAGCACAGAAGAATTGATGCTTTTGAACTGTGGTGTTGGAGAAGACTCTTAAGGAGATCCAACCAGTCCATCCTAAAGGAGATCAGTACTGGGTGTTCATTGGTAGGACTGATGTTGAAGCTGAAACTCCAATACTTTGGCCACCTGATGCGAAGAACTGACTGATTGGAAAAGACCCTGATACTGGGAAAGATTGAGGGCAGGAGGAGAAGGGGACGACAGAGGATAATATGGTTGGATGGCATCACCGACTCAATGGACATGGATTTGGGTAAACTCTGGGAGTTGGTGATGGACAAGGAGGCCTGGCGTGCTGCGGTTCATGGGGTCTCAAAGACTGAGTGCCTGAACTGAACTTAACTGAGGATGAGAATGGCAAATGGGCTAAATCTCTGACAGATAGAAGGCTTCTGAGGCTATGTTCAGGCTCCTATCTGTTAATTGATTAGTAATGTGCTGTCAAAGGGGAAATAAGGTAAATGGAGGCACATGGGCTTCGTTTTTGCTAACCCAACCTAACATAACTATTTCTAAGCCTTATCTTATTTCTTACTTTAATGAAGAATTTTGTTAATTCCCTTAGCCTAGCAGTCCATGGAGTCACTAGGAGTTGGACACGACTGAGCGTCTTCACTTTCATGAACTGGAGAAGGAAATGGCAACCCACTCCAGTGTTCTTGCCTGGAGAATCCCAGGGATGGGGGAGCCTGGTGGGCTGCCATCTATGGGGTTGCACAGAGCTGGACACGCCTGAAGCAACTTAGCAACAGCAGCAGTAGCACAAACTTGATGCTCAGTACAGAGAGGTACTACAATTTATTGAGTGACTACTGGTTATCAGGCACAGTCTGCTTAGCTACATTTACAGCCATTCAAGTTGAAAATAAATAAACATTTTGATTCAGCTACACTGAAACAAGACGAGATGTTTTTACTCCCAATCAGTCAGTCAGTTCAGTTGCGTCCGACTCTTTGCGACCCCATGAATCACAGCACGCCAGGCCTCCCTGTCCATCACCAACTCCCGGAGTTCACTCAAACTCATGCCCATCGAGTCGGTGATGCCATCCAGCCATCTCATCCTCTGTCGTCCCCTTCTCCTCCTGCCCCCAATCCCTCCCAGCATCAGGGTCTTTTCCAATGAGTCAACTCTTCGCATGAGGTGGCCAAAGTATTGGAGTTTCAGCTTCAGCATCAGTCCTTCCAATGAACACCCAGGACTGATCTCCTTTACTCCCAATACTTCTAACCAAATGCATGGTGTTTTTCCCAACAGTGACTGCTTCTACAATTCTCTGGACACCAGCTAGGTGTCCAGCAATTCCGTTCAGCTCTGACACTAACTGCCCAGAGTTAGGAGAGACCCCCCCCCACCCCAGGTTAAGGGCTCCGTCCCACACCATGCCCACTGTAGGTGCTGGTCACGGGTCCCAGACTGCCACCTGAACTTCTGGCTGACTGGCTCGAAATTGAGATTCTCATGACCCCCACTTCAGGTTTGGCAACTCACTAGAGTGGCTTACACAAGTCAGGAAAATACTTTATTTAAATTCACTGACTTTTTAAATAAAGATACAACTCAAGAGCCGCCAAATGGAAGAGATGCATAAGGCAGTCTATGGGGAAAGGGGTTGAAGCTTCCTGCTCTCTCTAGGAGAATCCCCTCCCAGCACTTCAGTGTGTTTACCAACCCAGAAGCTGCTCAAACCCCCTCATTTAGCAGTTTTGTGGAGGTTTTATTATATAGTCAAGTTGGATTAAATTATTGCCCTTGAGGTGGGAATGCAAATTAATACAGCCACTGTGGAAAACAGAATGGAGGTTACTTATTGTACAGGAGGCAGTGACCAAAACCATCTCCAAGGAAAAAAATGCAACAAGGCAAAATGGTTGTCTGAGGAAGCCTTATGAAAGGCTGAGAGAAGAGAAGCCAAAAGCAAAGGAGAAAGGGAAAGATATACCCATCTGCCTGCAGAGTTCCAAAGAATAGCAAGGAGAGATAAGAAAGCCTTCTTAAGTGAACAGTGCAAAGAAATAGAGGAAAACAATAGAATGAGAAAGACTAGAGACCTCTTCAAGAAAATTAGAGATACCAAGGGAACATTTCATGCAAAGATGGGCTCAATAAAGGACAGAAATGGTATGGGCCTAACAGAAGCAGAAGATAAGAAGAGAGCAAGAATACACAGCACTGTACAGAAAGGTCTTAATGACCCAGATAATCATGATGGTGTGATCACTCACCTAGAGCCAGACATCCTCGAATGTGAAGTCAAGTGGGCCTTAGGAAGCACCACTACGAACAGAGCTGGTGGAGGTGATGGAATTCCAGCAGAGCTATTTCAAACCCTAAAAGATGACACTGCTGAAGTGCTGCACTCAATATGCCAGCAAATTTGGAAAACTCAGCACAGGACTGGAAAAGGTAATTTTTCATTCCAATCCCAAAGAAGGACAATGCCAAACTACTGCACAATTGCACTCATCTCACATGCTACCAAGGTAATGCTCAGAATCCTTCAAGCTAGGCTTCAACAGTACATGAACTGAGAATTTCCAGATATACAAGCTGGATTTAGAAAAGGCAGAGGAACCAGAGATCAAATTGCCAACATCTGCTGGATCATAGAAAAAGCAAGAGAGATCCAGAAAAGCATCTACTTCTGCTTCATTGACTATGCTAATGCCTTTGACTATGTGATCACAACAAACTGTGGAAAAATTCTTAAAGAGATGGGAATACCTGACCATATTACCTGCCTCCTGAGAAACCTGTATGCAGGCAAAGAAGCAATACTTAGAACCAGACATGGAACAATAAACTGGTTCAAAATTGGGAAAGGAGTACATCAAGACTATATATTGTCACCCTACTTATTTAACATATGCAGAGTACATCATGTGATTTGCTGGGCTGGATGAAGCTCAGGTTGGAATCAAGATTGCCAGGAGAAATATCAATAGCCTCAGATATGAACACGACACCATTTAATGGCAGAAAGCAAGGAGAAACTAAAAAGCCTCTTGATGAAAGTGAAAGAGGAGAGTGAAAAAGCTGGCTTAAAACTCAGCATTCAAAAAATGAAGATCATGGCATTCGGTCCTATCACTTCATGGCAAATAGATGGGGAAACAATGGAAACAGTGACAGACTTGATTTTCTTGGGCTCCAAAATCACTGCAGACGGTGACTACAGCCATGAAATTAAAAGATGCTTGCTCCTTAGAAGAAAAGCTATGACAAACCTAGACAGTGTATTAAAAAGCAGAGACATGACTTTGCCAACAAAGGTCCTTATAGTCAAAGCTATGGTTTTTCCAGTAGTCATATATGGATGTGAGAGTTGGATCATAAAGAGGGCTGAGCACTGAAGAACTGATGCCTTCAAACTGTGGTGCTAAAAAAGACTCGAGAGTCCCTTGAACAGCAAGGAGATTAAACCAGTCAATCGTAAAAGAAATCAACCCTGAATATCCAGTGGAAGAACTGATACTGAAGCTCCAACTTGTTGGTACCTGATGCGAAGAGCCAACTCATTGGAAAAGACACTGATGCTGGGAAAGATTGAAGGCAGGAAATGAAGAGGATGAGAGGACGAAATGGTTGGATGGCATCACCAATTCAAAGGGCATGAGTTTGAGCAAACTCTGGGAGATAGTGAAGGTCAGGGAAGTCAGGTGTGCTACAGTCCATGGGGTCACAAAGAATCGGACAGGGCCGAGTGGCTGAACAACAACAATGACCCAGCAGTCTGACTAGTGGACATATACCCTGAGAAAACCATAATTCAAAAAGACATGTGCACTTCAATGTTCACTGCAACACTCTTTACAGGACATAGTGTCCTGTAAATGCTAGGACGTGGAAGCAACCTAAATGTCCATCAACAGAGGAAGGGATAAAGAAGACGTGGTGCATATATACAGTGGAGTATCACTCAGCCGTAAAAAGGAACAAGATTGGATCATCTGTAGATACGTGGATGGACCTAGAATCTGTCATACAGAGTGAAGTGAGAAATGGAATATTTCCTGTTATAACAGTAAACAAAGGATGTCACAGTCATCAGTGATTGCAGCCACCATGGATGGTGAGCTGGTGAGCCTTGAGGGAACTCAGGAAGGAAAGAATTCCTGCCACGTAGTAGCCATCAGACTGCAGCCACACTCTGTGGTGAGCCCTGAGGAAACTCAGGATATAACACAAGATACTGATCTCAGATGGCTGATTGCATATCACAAGAATGATGTCAGTAAGCCCAGACTCTTGCATCTTCCCATAGGTAGAAAAGTGCTAAATTCCTTAACTTGACACATATAACTTCTTTAACAAACATATGAATACCAAGTGAGGGAAGGGAAAGGCGGGATGAATTAGAATATTGGGATGGATACATGTGTACTGCCATGTGTAAGACAGATAGCTAGTGGGAACCTGCTGTTTAGTATAAGGAGCTTAGCTCGGTGCTCCATGGTGACCCACAGGGGTGGGATGGAGGGAGGAGGGAGGTTTAAGTGGGAGTGGATATAGTATACTTACGGCGGATTCACTTCGTTGTACAGTAGAAACCAACAACATTGTAAGGCAATTACACCCCAATTAAAAAAAAAAATCGTTGCCCACTGGTGGTTAACTCAGTCTCCAGCCCCTTTCCTCTTGCTGGTGGTTGGGGGTGGGGTGAAAGTTCTAACAATCACTGGGAGACCAATCCCCATCCTGAAGTTATGTAGGGGCCAATCATCTCACTAGTATACAGAAGACTCATTGCTATGGAGATTCCAAGCATTTTTAAAGAGCTATGTGCCAGGAACCAGGGGAAAAAAACCAAATATATTATTTGTCACACTTGGCCTTAGACATACCTTGGAAAAACAAAACTCCTTTGTACACAGGTGTCAGTACCAGGATTAAAAGAAACCTGATATAACTTTCTTAGCACAAAACAAGCTTACACTAAGTTTATTAAGACAGCAGTTTTATATGTGCTAAATACGATTATCAGTATTTTCGGCATGAAGTTTACTGCCAGTGAGCACAGGGAGCATTCTACTCATTTTTATGTCCCCATTGTCTAACCAGTTCTGGGTACTAACAGAGAATGATGGGTGAGTGAAGCTGAGAACCATTTGCTGATTTTAACTGGTGATAGGTCGCCTATCCTCCCTCTAGTGGCCATGAAATGTTGCAGGGATAATTTCTACACCTTTTCTTTCAAAACGCTCTTGTATGGACACTTGGGACATTTGAGGTGATGTCACTGGTGACTGCAGTCTGCGTGCCTCTGTGGTTGTGGATGCATGCAAATCTGGTTACAAATACCAAGGAGCAAACAGCCACAAGCAAGGCCCCAGAGGCAAGGTGTCTTCCAGTGTTCAGACCACCACGATTCTTACGTACAGAAAAATAGTCTCTCCCTGAGGGAGGGAGAGAAAGTGGGGCTCTAAGTCTAGCCAAGGTGTTAGGTTGAGGGCAAGAGAGAAATATGCTCCCTGAGATGGTGACTCCAAAGCAGGTGTCCTGCTTGGCCAGAACAGGAAGAGGACACCCCAAAATCATGCTCCTGAGAAACTTGGACAACCCACATCTTGTTCTCCATCCTCATTCTTTCTTCAGCTCCTTGCCTGTGACACTGGGACAACCTGCTTTCCTGGAAGAACACTAGATAGTGTGGTGCAGGGTGTATCAGCCCAGACTCAGGAAGCAAGACATGACATTTGCTTTATTTTTCTTCATCTCAACTCAATTTCTGTGTCAAGTGCCCAGTTCCCAGGAATACTGGAAAGAAAGCTCACTAAACAGGAGCTGTGTCAGGGCCCCGCGGTTTGTCTTTGCCAACCCTTGCTGAGATATTTGAGTTCCTACCTTTCTGGCACCTTCAGTTGGGTGATATGTCTGCTCCCAGTCAGCCAGTTGAAGGCAAAGGAGTCATCCTGCTTTCTCATGCCCTTAGGAAGTCATCAAAGGCCCTTGCCTGCCAGAGACACCTCTGCAGTGCTTTCTCACTCAGAGGTCTTGCCAGGGAAGCAGAGCCCCAAGCCATCTGAAACCCACCAACTTCATCACTTCCCTTCCATCATTTTGACCCCACTTTAGGTCAGGGGATCTTTTGTAGTTTATGGGAAAGTGAAGGGATTGGTAAGAAGTTGTGCTGTCTGGACATGTGTGCATTTTCTAAGACAATGAAGACACAATGCCCTGGGGCGGAGGTGGGGGAATGTGAGTGTGTGTGAGTGTGTGTGTGAGTGTGAGTGTGAGTGTGTGTGTGTTCAGTTCAGTCGCTCAGTCGTGTCTGACTCTTTGAGACCCCATGAATCGCAGCACGCCAGGCCTCCCTGTCCATAACCATCTCCTGGAGTTCACTCAGACTCATGTCCACCCAGTCCATGATCCCATCCTTGGTCGTCCCCTTCTCCTCCTGCCCCCAATCCCTCCCAGCAGCAGAGTCTTCTCCAATGAGTCAACTCTTCACATGAGGTGGCCAAAGTACTGGAGCTTCAGCTTTAGCATCATTCCGTCCAAAGAAATCCCAGGGCTGATCTCCTTCAGAATGGACTGGTTGGATCTCCTTGCAGTCCAAGGGAATCTCAAGAGTCTTCTCCAACACCACAGTTCAAAAGCATCAATTCTTTGGCGCTCAGCCTTCTTCACAGTCCAACTCTCACATCCATACATGACCACAGGAAAAACCATAGCCTTGACTAGACGGACCTTAGTCGGCAAAGTAATGTCTCTGCTTTTGAATATACTATCTAGGTTGGTCATAACTTTTCTTCCAAGGAGTAAGCGTCTTTTAATTTCATGGCTGCAATCACCATCTGCACTGATTTTGGAGCCCAAAAAAATAAAGTCTGACACTGTTTCCACTGTTTCCTCATTTATTTCCCATGAAGTGATGGGACCGGATGCCATGATCTTCGTTTTCTGAATGGTGAGCTTTAAGCCAACTTTTTCACTCTCCTCTTTCACGTTCATCAAGAGGCTTTTTAGCACCTCTTCACTTTCTGCCATAAGGGTGGTGTCATCTGCATATCTGAGGTTATTGATATTTCTCCTGGCAATCTTGATGACAGCTTGTGTTTCTTCCAGCCCAGCATTTCTCATGATGTACTCTGCATAGAAGTTAAATAAGCAGGGTGACAATATACAGCCTTGATGCACTCCTTTTCCTATTTGGAACCAGTCTGTCGTTCCATGTCCAGTTCTAACTGTTGCTTCCTGACCTGAATACAGATTTCTCAAGAGGCAGGTCAGGTTGTCTGGTATTCCCATCTCTTTCAGAATTTTCCACAGTTTCTTGTGATCCACACAGTCAAAAGCTTTGGCATAGTCAATAAAGCAGAAATAGATGTTTTTCTGGAACTCTCTTGCTTTTTCCATGATCCAGCAGATGTTGGCAATTCGATCTCTGGTTCCTCTGCCTTTTCTAAAACCAGCTTGAACATCAGGGAGTTCACAGTTCATGTATTGCTGGAGCCTGGCTTGGAGAATTTTGAGCATTACTTTACTAGCATGTGAGATGAGTGCAATTGTGCGATAGTTTGAGCATTCTTTGGCATTGCCTTTCTTTGGGATTGGAATGAAACTGACCTTTTCCAGTCCTGTGACCACTGCTGAGTTTTCCAAATTTGCTGGCATATTGAGTGCACCACTTTTCACAGTATCATCTTTCAGGATTTGAAACAGCTCAACTGAATTCCATCACCTCCACTAGCTTTGTTCATAGTGATGCTTTCTAAGGCCCACTTGACTTCACATTCCAAGATGTCTGGCTCTAAATGAGTGATCACATCATCATGATTATCTGGGTCATGAAGATATTTTTTGTACAGTTCTTCTGTGTATTCTTGCCACCTCTTCTTAATATCTTCTCCTTCTGTTAGGTCCATACCATTTCTGTCCTTTATCGAGCCCATCTTTGCATGAAATATTCCTTTGGTATCTCTAATTTTCTTAAAGAGGTCTCTAGTCTTTCCCATTCTGTTCTTTTCCTCTATTTCTTTGCATTGATCCCTGAAGAAGGCTTTTTTATCTCTTCTTGCTATTCTTTGGAACTCTGCATTCAGATGCTTGTATCTTTCCTTTCCTCCTTTGCTTTTTGCCTCTCTTCTTTTCACAGCTATTTGTAAGGCCTCCCCAGACGGCCATTTTGCTTTTTTGCATTTCTTTTCCATGGGGATAAAAAACAAAACACAGTTACTTACTCAATGTATTAGCCCAAGACTTTATTATTGGCCTGAGGGTGTGTTGGATTTGAGTGAAAAGGGAAGATTTAAGGAACACATTATACTCAGGGTACATGACTGAGTTTTGATAGCTTGGTTTTACTTCTTTTTGAAGCATTTAGGAAGGAGGACACAGGAGCCTTGTGTGTCGTTTTTGATTAAGGACCATTTGTCTAGTTCCAGAGATAGCAATAAAAAAGGACCCATTTGTCTGATTCCAGAGATGGCACTAAAAGCAGGTGCATTTGCCTGTGAGGAGTGGACAGTTAACTGGAAACTCAGACCCACAAGGTAGGACCTCTGGAGATCTGGCAATAAAAGGTGGAGGGAGGTACTGAGCAAGTGGAGAGAGCCAAGGGGATGTTCTCTCCCCAGTGCAGACAGAGCTCACAAGAGTTGACCCTAAAGAAAGGATGAGAGTTCAAGCATCTCGGTAGGTGCAACAGCAGTGTTGGGGTGGGATACTGGTCATCCACTTTCCCTAGACCACCTGGGGAGATGGCTCTTGGCCCCTCTCTTTTCATGAGGCCAATTGAGTGTAGTTTTTCCTGTTACTAAAAGTGGCCAGAGGTTCAGGGACTGCCTATCTAAACACAAGTCAACCATCTTTAAAAAAATCCTTAAAAAAAAAAAAATACAGATAGCCAAGAGGCACATGAAAAGATGCTCTACATCACCACTCAGGGCAACGCAGATCAAAACTACAGCGGGGTGTCAGCTCACACCAGTCAGAATGGCCATCACGGCCCTGTATGCAAGACGGGAAGAAGACGCAGCGGTGTATGGCGGACTTTTGGACTCAGAGGGAGGGGGAGAGGGTGGGATGAGTTGGGAGAGTGGCATTCTATCATGTATACTATCATGGAAGAATCGAATCGCCAGTCTATGTCTGACGCAGGATACAGCATGCTTGGGGCTGGTGCGTGGGGACGACCCGCAGAGATGTTATGGGGAGGGAGGTGGGAGGGGGGTTCATGTTTGGGAACACATGTAAGAATTAAAGCTTTTAAAATGAAAAAAATAAAAAACTATAAAATTAAAAAAAAAAAAAAAGAAAGCACAAATGCAAAAAGGAACATGATCTTAATGGAACCTATAATACAGAGCTAATGGAAAAGATTGTTTGTATATTTCATGCCACTGAAATTGCTATTGTATTCATTTTTAATAATTTGAAAATGTGATAAAACAAGTATCCATATACATAAAAACATGGTTGTTACTTAAAAAAATAAATAAATAAATAAGAAAAAAAAAAAAGACTACAAATAACAAAAGCTGGAGAGGATGCAGAGAAAGGGGAACCCTCCTACACTGTTGGTGGGGCTGTAAGGTGGTGCAGCCACTGTTGAAAACAGTATGGAGGTTCCTCAGAAAACTAACAAAATTAGTTAATAACTAGTTAATAGAATTATCATATTATCCAACAATCCTATTCTTAGGCATATATCCAGACAAAACTATAACTCAAAAAGAGACAGTCACCCCCTATGTTAATAGCAGCACTATTCACAATAGCCAAGACATGGAAGCAACCTAAATGTCCATCAACAGAGGAATGGGTAAAGAAGATGTGGTATATATATAATGGATGGCGGCTGCTGCTGCTAAGTTGCTTCAGTCGTGTCCAACTCTGTGCGACCCCATAGACGGCAGTCCACCAGGCTCCTCTGTCCCTGGGATTATCCAGGCAAGAACACTGGAGTGGGTTGCCATTTCCTTCTCCCACAATGGACTACTACTCAGCTATAAAAAAAAGGATGAAATAATGAGATATGCATCAATATGGATGCAACTAGAGGTTGTCATACTAAGTGAAGTCAGAAAGACAAATGTCATAAGGTATCACTTATATGTGGAAGCTAAAATATGATGCAAATGAACCTATCTACAAAACAGACATAGTCACAAACACAGAGAAGAGACTGGTGGTTGTCAAGAGGGAGGGGGTGGAGGGATAGAGTGGGAAGCTGGAGTTAGCAGATGTAAGCTTTGGTGTATAGAATGGATATACAAGGTCCTACTGTATAGCACAGAGAAGTATATTCACTATCCTATGATAAACCATGTATATACATAAATATGCTGTGCTAATTTACCTCAGTCATGTCCAACTCTTTGCAGCCTTATGGACTGTAGCCCACCAGGCTCCTCTGTCCAGGATTCTCCAGGCAAGAATTCTAGATTGGGTTGCCATGCCCTCCTCCAGAGGATCTTCCTGACCCAGGGACTGAACCCACATCTCTTATGTCTCCTTCATTGGCAGGTGGTTCTTTACCACTAGGGCCACCTGGAAGTATATATATACACACGCACACACACATACAGCATTCAGTGATGGCTAAGCCAAAACTCCTGTCTTATAACCAAGGGTTATTACCCAGCTTGACCCTGAAGGCTACAGCTTTCAGTCTTTCAGGGCACCAGCTGACCATCAAAACAAGTTCTCGTTATAAAGGGATGCGTACTTGTTGGGGTCATGGGGTGGGTGTTGGGCCCTGGGAAAGGATTTGTCCAAGGGACTCCAACCAAGACAGTGTATGGCAATCCAGTGAAATGTAACAGAAAACCAGAATCTGAGTACCTCTCTTAAAGGTGGTAGAATTAAGGGAGGAAAAGTATCAGAGGGAAAGACTAAAACAAGAGGAGATGGAAATGTCTGTTTCTAGTAGCACACCTTCGGAGAAAAACTCTTTTGAGACAGTTTCTGCTATGAGTTTGAAAACCCAGTTCCTGAGGCAATGGAAATACCAGTAGTATCCCATAATTATGGGAGTGAAATATCCAGTCTCTGGGGAGAGGACCAAGACCATGCTGTTTTCTTAGAGTAGTGTCAGTTTAAATGCCCCGTTAAATACACACTGTTAGAAATGTACCATTTCTGAGTCTGGGCAGCTGAGGGGAGAGTTTAAAAGCAGTATTTCATAGCAGGAGTTTCTGTAAATGCTGTCATCCAGTGACTTAAAAGTACACTGGGCCATAATCTGGGACCTGGAAAATTCCAAGGAATATCTTTCCATCATCGCCACCTGTTTTAGGACCAAGCCATTGAAAAGCCAATTTCTCATTTCCACTCCTTGCACCAAGCCTAATGTAGTTTTAAGAACCATGGGCAAAGCCTGCTCTACCAGCGGTGATAAAAATGAGGCTGGGCTGAGTTGGGAGAGGGAAGGCTGGCATGGTTTCCCTCCCTGGCTGGGTGTAACTGCATTCTGATAAATCTCATTGTTAACAGGTTCTGTAAGGACCAGGGGAAGGTCAAGGGCATGCATGCCTTTGCAGGCCAAGCAGAGATTCTTGGAAGCTTCAAAAACTGATTTAAAATATAAAATTCTTATCACAGAAGCCATACTTATTCATCATCAAAATTTAGCATGTTATATCTTTCTAGATATATAAATACATATATATATATATGCTGCTTTTTAACAAAAATGGAATTATTCTATAACATACATATTTCACCTAACAATATAGTATAGGCACTTTTTGTGTGTATTAACATAAATCTACATCATTTGGGGGCCTTCCCTGATAGCTCAATTGGTAAAGAATCCACCCGGAATGCAGGAGACCCCAGTTCGACTCCTGGGTCAGGAAGATATGCTGGAGAAGGGATAGGCTACCCACTCCAGTCTTCTTGGGCTTCCCTTGTGGCTCAGCTGGTAAAGAATCCACCTGCAATGCAGGAGACCTGGATTTGATCCCTGGGTTGGGAAGATCCCCTGGAGAAGGGAAAGGCTACCCATTCCAGTATTCTGGCCTGGAGAATTCCAGGAACTGTATAGTCCATGGGGTTGCAAAGAGTCATATACGACTGAGTGACTTTCACTTCACTTCACTCACCATGTGAATGAAGCTCAGCTTGGTCGTCTGTGATGACCTAGAAGGGTGGGATGGTGGGGAGTAGGGTGGCTGAAGAGGTAGGGGATATATGTATATGGATTGTAAAGTAATTTTACCCCAGTTTAGTAACACAGGTTATGCTTTCTCGACTCCATCTTCAAGACAGGGCAGCAGTGTCTGTGATCTAGTCAGCAACATGCAGCTCTTTGTCCACACCCAGGAGCTACACACTCTCCAGGTGACTGGCCAAGAGTCGCTCACCCAGATCAAGGCTCATTTTGCCTTGTTGGAGAGTGTTGCTCCAGAAGATCAAGTCCTGCTCCTGACAGGCACATCCCTAGAGGATGAGGCTACCCTAGGCCAATGAGGGGTGACGCTCTGAGCACTCTAGAAGTAGCTGGCCACATGCTTGGAGGTAAGGTCCATGGTTCCCCAGCCTGTGCTGGTAAAGTAAGAGGTCAGACTTCCAAGGTAGCCAAAAGAGACAAAGAACACTGGCCGGGCCAAGGGGCACTACATAGTACAATCAGGGCTTTGCAATGTTGCGCCCACCTTTGGCAAGAAGGGCCCCAATGCCAATTCTTGAGTCTGCTATAATCTCGGCTTTCTCTAATAAAACCACTCAGCACAACAAAAAAAAAGGTGGGGGGTGTTGAAAACCAATGAGTTAACTTAACGTGTGTGTACGTGCAGAGTGTGTTCATTAAGTGATGGATGCTGTATTTCTTCTTTTTCCCCAAACCAGTAAAGAATTATAGTGCTTTCTCACTTCAGAAGAGGGGGCCCATTGACTTGTCCTGGAGGCTGCCCTCTTTGCATAATTGAAGAAGGAGGAGAATGGTGGGACAGGGGTCCCTGAGGCGGCTAAAGGGCAGGGAAGGGGTGATTCATTCTCCTTGCTGTTTTGCTGGTGAGTCACAGTGTTTGACTGACCACCTCTGGCCAGGTTTGGAAGGAAGGCAGAAGATAGGATGACAGAACTCATGTCACAGAGAGGCAACAGAGAAGAGAGTTAATGGCCCAGATTCTATGACCAGTTCAGTGGGGTTGGAGTCCCTGTCCCTATAAGCCCCAGGTCCATGCATTTGGCCTTCTGTGCCCCAGCTTTCCCATCTACTGAAAATAGATGATGATGGTGCTGTAATGATGATGACAGAACCCACCATGCAGGGTTGCCTTAAAGATGAAATGAGTTAGCATATATAAAACATTTAGAACTGTGTCTGGTACATGACAAGGGTTCACTCTTATTAGTCACACTGTATGGAATGAATAGAACAGACAGTCTGGGTCAGGAAAGGTGTCCGAGATTGTGTTTCTCCTGCATCATCGTCTGTGCCTGTGGACAGGTGGCAAAGAGCTTCGAATAGAGGCTTGTCCAAGCCCGCAGAGTCAGCACAGGGAGGCCAGGAACCTTTGATCCTTGACCTTTGTGTTTCTTGTTATAACTGCACATTTGTAACTACAAGCAAAAGTCTGTCCTGAATCTCAGACTTGGGCTCCTTAATTGCTGCCCCCTCTGTGGAACCCAGGAGTCTGTAGGCTCCCTACCTTGACTGAACAAGAGCTGGAAAAAGGCAGCTAACAGGATCTGCTGAATTACCAAATTACCTGGGGTAGTTTTGGGATTGCAGAAAGATCATGAGAAAGACTGGTTACTAGTTTGGTGTTAAAAACTACCAGCTACTAAAGAACTAATCCTGCTTTGGGGGTGGAGTGGCAGCCCCCTGAGCCAGCCAGGTGCAGCGTTTCAGGGACACAAGTGATCTGAGAACAGGTGCTTTGGAGAGAATTCTATGGTTAGTTCCTGGTGGCTACATAGCTGTCTGCTAAAGGCTTAGAGCAAACACCAGAGAGAAAAATAAAATTTTTCTATAGGAAAGGATATTCTAATTTAATGAAAAATAATATACTTAAGTATAATATTAGGTTAGTGCAAAAGTAATTGTGGTTTCACATGGTTGAACTTTGCTGTTTGATATTGGAATACATTCTTAAATACGGTTATGTTATATATCATTTTAATGTGTGTTTTTCACTATGTCTTTTGCTTTGACTTATTACTTGCTATGTATTTTATTATATTTATTTTAGACTACAGAAATGATGTTAGGCAAAAAGCAAATTAGAGTGATTTTCTTATTTGAGTTCAAAATGGGTCATAAAACAGCACAGACAACTTGCAAGATCAACATCAGATTTGGCCCAGAAACTGCTAATGAATGTACAGTGCAGTGGTGGTTCAAGAAGTTTTGCAAAGGAGACAAGAGCCTTGAAGATGAACAGTGGCTGGCCATCAGAAGGTAACAAGGACCAACTGTGAGGATCATTGAAGCTGATCCTCTTACAACCACTCGAGAAGTTGCCAAGGAACTCAACATCAATCATTCTACTGTTGTTTGGCATTTGAAGCAAGTTAGAAAGGCAAGGGGAGAAGGCAATGGCACCCCATTCCAGCACTCTTGCCCAGAAAATCCCATGGACAGAGGAGCCTGGTGGGCTGCATTCCATGGGGTCGCTGAGGGTCGGACATGACTGAGGGACTTCACTTTCACTTTTCACTTTCATGCACTGGAGAAGGAAATGGCAACCCACTCCAGTGTTCTTGCCTGGAGAATCCCAGGGACGGTGGAGCCTGGTGGGCTGCCATCTATGGGGTCGCACAGAGTCGGACATGACTGAAGCGACTTAGCAGCAGCAGCAGAAAGGTGAGGAAGCTCAGTAAGCGGGTGCCTCATGAGCCGATTTCAGATTTTAAAAAATTGTCATTTTGAAGTGTCATCTTCTCTTATTCAATGCAACAACAAACCATATCTCAATCAGACTGTGACATGTGACAAAAAGTGGATTATATAGGGTAACTAGTGACGACTGGCTCAGTGGTTGGACAAAGAAGTTCCAAAGCGCTTCCCAAAGCCAAACTCGCATCAGAGAAAGGTCATAGTCACGGTTTGGTGGTCTGCAGCCCATCTGATCCACTACAGTTTTCTGAATCCCAGCAAAGCCATTACATCTGAGAAGTATGCTCAGCAAATTGAGGAGATACACTGAAAGCTGCAACGCCTGTAGCTGGCATTGGCCAATAGAACAGGCCCAATTCTTCACCATGACACCTAACCACTCATTGCACAACCAACACTTCAAAAGTTGAATAAACTGGGCTACAACGTTTTGCCTCATCTGCCATATTCTCCTGACTTCTCACCAACTGACTGCCAGTTCTTCCAGCATCTTGACAACTTTTTGCAGGAAAATGTTTCCACAATTAGCAGGAGGCAGAAAATTCTTTACAGAAGTTCACTAAATTCTGAAGCATGGATTTTTATGCTATAGGAATAAACAAAATTATTTCTCGTTGGCAAAAATATGTTGATTGTAGTGGGCCTATTTTGATTAAAGATGTGTTTGAGCCAAGTTATAATGATTTAAAATTCACAGCTTGAAACCACAATTACTTTTTCACCAACCTAATACATATTTAAAAAGTAAAACATTCTCACCATAGACAATTCAGAAAACAGAGAAAACATAATGAAGATATAAAGTTATTTTTGTGTGCTTCTTTTTTTGGTTCTTTATATTTTTTAAAGAAAATTATATTTGCAGTACAGCTTTGAAGCTGTCATCATCCTAACCATTCTGAAAGTTATTTTTTTATTAACTCAAAGCTATGCTAAATGTTATAAAGAGTTTAAACATAACACCCTGACTCACACTACAGAAATGCATTACCAGGACGTCCCTGGTGGTCTAGTGGCTTAGAGTCTGCCCACCAATGCAGGGGATACGGGTTTAATCCCTGCTCCAGGAAGCTCCCACATGCCGTGGAGCATGGGGTCTATATGCCACAGCTACCGAAGTGCATGTGCCTAGAGCCCATATGCCCCACAACAAGAAGCAGCCACTGCAGTGAGAAGCCTGGGCACTGCAACTAGAGAAAGCCTGAGAGTGGCAATAAAGACCCTGAACAGCCAAAAATAAATAAGTAATTTTTTTTAAAGAAATGCATTATCAACATAGATACACCTAAGATATATCATGAAGAAAATAAAGATGTTTAAGCCTATACATGAAAAGACAGCAAAGAATTTATATATTACTAGAAAAAAGTAGTTAATAGCATTTGTGTGGTTCTTTTTGGCCTTTGACTATGAATCCATAGTAGTAGTTAATATAATTGAGATTATAAAGTATACTAAATTTTATATCTTGATTTTCACATATTATGTTATTAGCACTTTTCCATGTCATTAAGTATGTTCTTCAAGATAACATTTTTAATAGCTGTGAAGTATCCTAGTACAAGGATGGACCATAATTCTTTTAACCATTATTAGACATTTAGACTATTTCCAATTTTTTTTTACAGTTATGAACAATGTAACCTTAAGCTTTCATGGTTAAATATGTGTGTGTATTTCCAATTATATCCTGAGGTTAAAATCCTAGAACACAGACTTGCTAAGGTTCTACACGCTCCTACTGTCAGGGAGAATGCAAAGCTTCCCCTGCAAGGCCCCTTGGAAAGGAAGAGCAGGAGGGGGATGGCTGACACAGATCCAGACAAATCCTATCAGGACATGGTGCTAAGAGGTAAGGCTCTGGGTGATGACAGATGTAACCCTCTGGTGTCCATGTGGGGCTGCTCCATCTGGGCTCTACTTTAGGGGCCTCTGTTCTTTAGGCCCCAGGCTGCTGTATTAGAAAAGCATTTCAGATTACTTTGAGCAAAAAGGGAATCAGTTGGAAGAACACTGGAGTATATCTCAGGTAATCAAAAGAAGGGCATGTAACCCAACGATGGGAAGGGCAGGGACACTGCTGAGCCTCAGAGGAGACAGGGACCAGGGAGTCAAGTACATCAGCACTTCCCCATCAGGTACCTCCTCCTGGACCAACCAGCCAAGCCAGCAGGACAGGCTCTGTAAGAGCATGAAGACTCCCACATACGGGCTTCTCAGAAGATAAGGATGCTACTCCATGAAGAAAGTGGAGGGCAGAGGCCTTTGGGGTCTTTTTTCAAGTTGAGATAACATAATGGATGTGGGACTGCCTGTTATTGGGACCTGTCACTGTCACAGGCCCTGGAAAGGTCTAGGAGTTGGCCATCTGTAGTCAGTTTTTCTCAAGAATTTAGGAAGGAATATTCTCTTTCTTTTGGGCTTGTCTTTCCTTGTTTCCTCCTGCTCTTAGGTACTGAATCCTTTAGGACCAAAATTAGGAGATGGGCTTTGGGGACAAAGGTGAAGGTGGTCAGTATAGGGATAAGTGTTAGCGCAAAGGTACAAAATGAGCATTGTGGCTCCCATAAGCTCCAGCCCAGCTTAGTAGGCCTGGAGAGTCTGTGCAGTGGTCCGGGACCAAAAACCAGGACAAAGGCCAAGGCTTGTGTGGAGTGATCCCAGAGCACACCTCCCTCCTGCACCTGCAGCTGCAGAAGACTGAGGATGTGGTGGCAAGGAGTCCTGGCCAAACATCTGTCCATCTCTTTATGAACAACAAAAAGGGAAGCACATTCTTAGGGCTTTGGAGACAAACTACCAAATTACTGTCCTGAAAATCACACCAGTTCACACCCTGCCTGGAAGCAGCCCAAGAGTCCAACCACAGGGGGTTCTTGCCAATCCTGGACACAGCACCATCTCAATCAACTACAATTAGTACCTAATGTTCTGCATAGGATAGAGTTTTCCAGAGACTCAATCAATCAAATATAATAATCACCATCATATAATGCCACTGGATAAAACATTGTACTGGTTCCCTCTATGCAAAGTTTTTACATAATTTTGCTATAGTTTTTTTTTAGATAAGAAATTGCTTGGGGACTATTTTCAAATGATATAGAATTCAGAGGGCTTCCCTGGTGTCTCAGTAGTAAAGAATCTGTCTCCCAGTGCAACCGATGTAGGTTTGATCCCTGATCCAGGAAGATCCCACATGCCAAAGAGCAACTAAGCCTGTGCACCATAACTACTGAGCCTGGTGTCTGGTACCGGGGAGCCACAACTATGCAGCCTGTGCACCGCAACAAGAGAAGCCACCAGCTAGAGAGCAGCCCCCACTCACCACAACTAGAGCAAAGCCCATGCAGGAATGAAGACCCAACACAGCCCAAGCTAAATAATAACATTTAAATAAAAAAAAACCCCAGACATATTTCTTTGGGAAACTTTTGTTTTGCTGTGCTTTTTTCTCAGGCTGATGTTTCTGTCTTGATCACAGGTGTTAGAGCTTGGGTGTAGCCTTTCTGTTTTTTTTTTTTTTTCAGGGATTGGGATCCAGTTTTTCAAGACTGGACAAACATGGATGAATGCTTCATTGTGAGTGCTGCCTGCCAGGGCTTCTCTAAACAAACATGATGTGATTGGCAACGGGTCACAGGACATGAAGAACACACACCAATACACAGAGACTGATATTATCTGACATACCTGGCCCTGTTTGTAGTTTCACAGTTGGATCAAAGCATGATAGAGTTGGAAGGACCTTCGGAGACCATCTATTCCAAGCTTCTCCACCTAATCTACCCATACTTACAGATGGAAGGAGGGGCTAGAAGTGGCTTGTCTGTGGTTATACATGCAGAATAATTGATCAAAAATAAGGTGTGGGGAATTTCCTGGCAGTCTAGTGGTTAGGAATCCACCTCCTCATCCCCAAACCAGGGTTTGAGTGAAAGGCAAACATGCATTTAAGTAAGAATTTAAGTTTTGTCTTTCTTATGTCCAAATATTTTAATACACATAAAGAATGATCAGTAAGTCAAGCACAATACAGCCAGGAAAGACCTGCGTGCAAGTACTTTGCAGTTTCAGGACTCCACCTCTTAGTGAGGAGAAGTTAAGCTTGAAGGCGATTTCACTACAGAACAGTGGTTAACATCCAAGTGTAAAGACAGCTCCGACTATGGTATTTGTTAATGATTGTTCTTTGTTAGTGGCTTTTGGCTCAGATTCATCCTGTACCAGGTAAGGCTGCTAAATTCAAGGTCACAAAACTGAGTTCAATGCAATGCTCTACTTCTTTGCTAACTGTGATCTTTGATAACGACCTCCTGAATCTCAGTTTTCTCATCTTTAAAATTGGGATAGTAATATTGGCCTTGTAGGTCAGAAGATAGTGGGTTTAAATGTATATAGTCACGGCACTTTCCTGGTGGTCCAGTGGCTAAGATTCCCCCTCCCAAAGCAGGGGCCTGGTCAGGGAATTAGATCCCACATGCTGCAACTAAGACCCGGAGCAGCCAATTTAATAGAATGGAAAAAAAAAAAAAGTGTATAGTCTTGTGACCACCCACCTCTGCCAAAGACATACTGTTTCTAATCCCTAGAACCTGTGAATGTCTATGGAAAAAAAGGGTATTTGTAGATGTTATTAGATTAAGGAATTTGAGGTGAGCAGATTATCCTGGATTAAGGAGGAGAGCCCTAAACACTAATACAATTACAAATATCCTTACAAGAGGAGAGCAAAGGGAGATCTGACCACAGACGGAAGACAGAAGGCAGAGTGACCACAGAAGGTGGCCTGAGAGAGATGAAGCCACGAGTCGTGGAAAGCCAGCGGTCACCGGAGGCTGGAAGCAACAAGGAAAACACTCGCCCCTGGGGCTTCCAAGAGGGACAGGGACCTGGCCAACACCTTGACTTTGGCTCAGTGAAATGGACTCTGAACTTCAGGCCTCCAGATCTGTGAGAGAGTAAGTTCCTGTTCTTTTAAGCCACTGAGTCTGTGGTAATTTGTTACAACAGCCACAGGAAGGTAACATAGATTCCACTGAAATGAAGGGATTGTTGGAGTTACAGCTCTATGGTGTCTTAGACTTCCTCCAAAGCCTGACAGTTCCATGAAAGTGATAAAACTGTAAATTCCAGGCTGCTATGATAGACAGAAGAGTAAGATTTAGGAGAAGTCAGAGGCCCTGAGGCCTCTAACTTTGGAGCTGAGGTGGCCTGATGCGGGCTTGAGAAATCTTCACAGGAGACAGAGATGTTTGTAGATATCTTTCAGGCAAAGCATTGTTTCTTCAGTGACTCTACATAGCTTGAGAGTGAGGTTCCAGAGGGCTTTAGGGGGTGGATGGGACTTTCCTGCTTGGAAGAGGGGCAGAATTCTGTTAGTTTTGAAGAGAGTGAGGGGACAGAATGAGCAAGTTGCAGAAGGCTGAATGCCTGTTGATGGCTCAGCAGTAAAGAATCCACCTGCAAAGCAGGAGACGCAGGAGACTTGAGTTCGATCCTTGGGTCCAGCAGATTCCCTGGAAAAGGGAATGGCAACCCACTCCAGTATTCTTGCCTGGAGAATCCCATGGACTGGGGAGCCTGGTGGGCTATGGTCCATAGGGTTGTAAAGATTCAGATACCACTGAAGCAACTTAGCACACACACACACATGTCATTTCTTTCAACCCCTTCCTTCTTCATTCAAGTTACAAAAAAAAAATCACAAAATGCTGGGTGTAATGAATCTTTCCCCAAAAACTTTATTGTGGAAATTTTCAAATATATAGTTAAGCTAAAAAAAAAAAAAAAAAAATGAAAGCAACCAGCCATATACCTAGATTTTCCAACTAACATCTTATCACATCTACTCGTCTGTGCATTCTTCTATCCACATCAGTCCATCTTATTTTTTAACATGCTTCAGGCCTCAGTACACTGCTTAACATCTCAGCTATGCATTTCCACCATTAGCTAGCGTGGTTTCAGTGGATTTTTTGGTGCAAACCACAGAAAGAGAGCCTGAGTTTGCTTCTGAACTGACATGGGGCATAAACAGGCCAGCAGAGTGGACACAAATATGAGAGGAAGAAGTGTAAAGACGCAGCGCCAGGGAGGGCACTGAAATGTGGGAAGGGAGCTGGTTTCCTGTAAGATCCTGTTGGATTAGAAGAGCAGTTTAACCACATTCCATCTGATATCCAAAATGCATTCATACGGCGAAGGCCCAGTGGTTACACTATGTGTATTGGCAAATGAGGCTGAAACAGTACTTATAAGCCCAACAATCTTTTCCAGGTTGGACATGTAGGAACCTCATCAGTGCAAAAGTTTAAAGGAAAAAGATCTTTGATTTTTAAAAGTATCACCGGAAGGAGAAGAAAGAGGAAGAAATAAATATTTGAAGAAACAATGAGAGAGAATTTCCTCAAATTAATGTCAAGACACCAAACCACAGATACGGGAAGTACAGAGAACACCAAGCAAGATAAACAAAAAGAAAAACTACACCTAAGCATATCATATCCAAACTACAGAAAAGAAAAGATAAAAGAAAAAAATCTCCCAAAGGAGTCAGAGAAAAAAACACCTTACCTATAGAGCAGTCAGGAAGAATCATATCCAGCTTCTCCTCAGAAATCATGCAAGCAAGAGAGTGGTGTGAAATACTCAGTGTTAAGAGGAAAAAACACCAACTTAGAGTTCTGTATCCTGTGAAATTATTCTTCAAAGGTGAAGGAGAAGTAAAAACTTTGTCTAAGGCAAACAAAAATTGAATCTGTTGCTAGGAGAGCTGCCTTAAAGAAATGTTAAAAGAAGTTCTTTAGAGAGAAGGAATCGTCCAGGGAAGAAATTCGTCTAGGATTTCTCTGGTGGTAGATAAGAATCCGCCTGCCAGTGAAGGGAACATGGATTTGATCCCTGATCCAGGAAGATTCCACATACCTCGAAGTAACTAAGTCCGTGTGCTGCAACTACTGAACTCGTGTGCTGCAAGCCTGCACGCCTAGAGCCTGTGCATCGCAACAAAGGGTAGCCCCCACTCCCTACAACTAGACAGAGCCTGCAGGCAGCAACCAAAAGGAAACAAATAATTCTTTTTAAATTTATTTAAAACAAAACAAAACAAAACAAATTCAGGTCTAGGAAAAGAAGAATGTTAGAAAAGGAATACTTAAAGGTAAAATTATTTCACATTCCTGCACAGACACACACACACATAATGTGTGCTTTTAACAGAATATCTTGCCTGGAAGGAAGGATGACTCAGAACTGTGAGGGAAAGGGAAGGAGGGAGCTCCGAGGAAGCAGGGAGCTCCCAGGAAGCAGGGAAGCTGGTGTACAGTGACTTGGCCCAGGGATGGATGAGGGTTTTTGCTTCTGCCTGGGGTGGGAGCCTGCCCTCTCCTGGGTGAGGAGAGAGGAAAGAGGAAGGCCCAGACCTGCCCACAAGATGACATCCTGTCCAGCCAGAAGCTAGGCATTTGGCTTTCCAGGTGGCAGTCTCACTCAAGACCAGAGGAGAGAAAAAAGCATCAGAAGCCATGTAAAGGAGACCTCTGACCACAGGAAGCAGCAACATTACTGAGGCTATGAACCAGGGACCACCAGAGACCCGGTGAGAACTGGGGATGGTGAAGGTTTCAGACACACCAGGATGACTCAGCCTCAGAGCAATGGACCAGCAGCAACTGCAGACCCAGCTTTCTGCCGGAGCTGGCCACCATTTGGTCTTGCCTGCACCTCTAGCTTGATGAAGCCTGGAGAAGGGGAGGGAGGAGAAGTTTATGATTCATGGCTGTCCCGTCTGTTTTTGTGCCTCATTAGCCAAAACAGTGGAGAAGGCAATGGCACCCCACTCCAGTACTCCTGCCTGGAAAATCCCATGGACAGAGGAGCCTGGACGGCTGCAGTCCATGAGGTCGCTGACAGTCAGACACGACTGAGCGACTTCACTTTCACTTTTCACTTTCACACACTGGAGAAGGAAATGGCAACCCACTCCAGTGTTCTTGCCTGGAGAATCCCAGGGATGGGGGAGCCTGGTGGGCTGCCGTCTATGGGATCGCACAGAGTCGGACACGACTGAAGCGACTTAGCAGCAGCAGCAGCCAAAACAGAGAAATCCCAAGGCTGGAGATTTGAACCTCAAAGTTCTCTGCTCAGGAGAACCGAAATGGAGCAGGAGGGCACGGGTTGCCCTGTGTGGCAGAGGTACGGGGAATGAGAAACAATGGGAAAGACCTGTTGGGTTGACCTTTCAGAGACTCGCCTGCCTTCCTTCAGAGCAGAACATGTCTGCAGAGACAAAGACAGCTTGGGTCCTTCCTGCCAGGGACTCTGGTGCCAAAACACAGTCTCCTTCTGTTTGGTCATCTTCTGCCAAAGGTAACGGGATTGCTTAGTTCAGAACCTGTGTGATGGTTTAGGCATTTGCCTGAGTGATGTCCCAGGACCAGCAAACCCAATGGCAGGGGTGGAATTTGCCACATTAGTGGAAATACCTTTTGAGTTGGTACTGGTAGTGCCAGTGTTGGGTCTGGTTCTGTCACACACCTTTGTGTGACCTGGTGGGTCATCTCATCTCTCTGTGTCTCAGAAGAGACCATTCATTACCTTCAGATCGTTCAGACCAGCCAACTCTTTCTGCAGAGGGCAGTGAGAGAGAGGAGCATGCTTATGCCAAGTGGGAGGGTGGGGGTGCCCCTATCCTTAGAGCTACTACCCCCAGACTGTGAAGTGGAGAACATTCCCACTAAGGCATAATCGTAACAGATCAGATGTGGCCCAGCATGTGAGGGTGTCAACACGTGAGACCATGGTGGGATGAGCTGGCCCATGGCCAGGGAGGGACAGCAACAGGCCCCTAAGGACAGGCAGGACTGGGCCTGGGGCTGTTCAGAAAGCTTTCCTGGGAAGCTGTGAGTGGGCTCAAACTTCTCTCTGTCAGCCTATATTTCTGCCCATGCCAGAGAACTGAATGTTAAAAAAAAAAAAAAAAAAAACTTTTCTCAAACTTTGGCTTATGTTAGAATCACCTGCAGGACCTGTTAGAACACACATTTCTGGGTCCCACCCAAGTTTCTGATTTGGCATGCCTGGAGGGGGCACTGAGAATATACTTTTCTAACCTGTCCCCAGGGTCTGTTGCTGACATAGAATTTGAGAATCACTGAACTTGGGGAAACACTTTTATTTTATGTGACATCATGGTAGAAACTATATGTTATCATCTCATGTAACAGTCACCACGAACTTGCTGGGTAGATTCTGGGCAGTCTGTGAAATTCTGTTATGAGTGAATGGGTCCCCTGAAAAGATACAGTGAAGTCCTGACTCCTAGTATCTCAGAATGTGACCTCACTTGAAAATGAAGCTGTTGTAGATGTGTTAATTAAGACGGGGCCCTATCAGAGCAGGGTGAGCCTTTAATCTGACATGACTGGACACACAGAGAGGGCCCAAGGCCACGTGAAGATGGAGACACAGAGGAGGCAGGTGACAGTGCAGGCAGAGACTGCATAGATGCTTCTACAAGTTGAAGAGTGCAGAAGATTGCCAGCAAACACCAGAGGCTGGAAGGATTCTCCCCTCCAGGGTTCAGAGGGAGGATGGCCCTCTGATACTGTGACTTCAGACTTGTAGCCTCCAGAACTGTGAGACAGTACATTCCTGTTGTTTAGGGCTCCCAGCTTATGCTACTTTCTTAGAGTAGCACTGCTGCTGCTGCTGCTAAGCCACTTCAGTCGTGTCCGACTCTGTGCGACCCCATAGACGGCAGCCCACCAGGCTCCCCTGTCCCTGGGATTCTCCAGGCAAGAACACTGCAGTGGGTTGCCATTTCCTTCTCCAACGCATGAAAGTGAAAAGTAAAAGTGCAGTCGCTCAGTTGTGTCCGACTCTTCGTGACCCCATGGACCGCAGCCCACCAGGCTCCTCCGCCCATGGGATTTTCCAGGCAAGGGCACTGGAGTGGGTGCCATCGCCTTCTCCGAGAGTAGCACTAGGAAACTAATACACACTGGAAACCAAACTGGCCTTCAGCTGTTCTCTCCAGATGACTCTGCTGCTCCTCGGGGATGACGACTCCAGCTAGCAAGACCAGGAAACCCTTCCTGAGCCAAAGAGAGCTCTGGATATGAGGTGGCCTGGTGCAAAAACACTGCCCTGTGGGAGTGCTCCATTCTGGACAATGACAAACTGGCTCTGTCAGATCCTACAGGTAAGGACTGCAAGCATGATTGGGAGGGAACAAGAAGTACCAGAAGGAGCAGTGGGGGCCTTTGGCTGACAAGTCACTGAAGCTACAGCCACCTCCTTAATGAAAATGGGGCCTCCATGAAGTAGCGGCCAGCTCAGCCTTGGAGACACCTTGTCCAAATAACAATACACTTCTCCACCTCATCTGAGGTCCTCTATGGGTTTCTCTTTGCAATCTGGAAGAACTTAAATAAGAATAATCTTTAAAAAAAAATACTGTTCCCACTTTATGGTTGAGCAAATTGAGACTAAGAAAGGTCAGATAATTAATCCAAGGTTACATGGGTAATAAACAGCAGACATGGAACTTGAACCCTATATCCTGAGAAATCTGTATGCAGGTTAAGAAGCAAAAGTTAGAACCAGAGATGGAACAACAGACTGGTTCAAAATTGGGAAAGGAGCACATCAAGGCTGTATATTGCCACCCTACTTATTTAACTTATATGCAGAGTACATCATGTGAAATACCAGGCTGGATGAATCACAGGCTGGAATCAAGATTGCCAGAAGTATCAACAACCTCAGGTATGCAGATGATACGACCCTAATGGCAGAAAGGAAAGAGGAATTCTTGATGAAGGTTAAGGAGGAGAGTGAGGAAGGTGGCTTAAAACCCAACCTTCAAAAAAACTAAGATCATGGCATCCAGTCCCGTCACTTCATGGCAAATAGAACGGGAAAAAGTGGAAGCAGTGACAGATTTTATTTTCCTGGGCTCCAAAATTACTGCAGAACAGTGACTGCAGCTATGATTAAAGTGACTGCAGCAATTACAAGACACTTGCTTCTTGAAAGAAGGGCTATGACAAATCTAGACAGCATATTGAAAAGCAGAGACATCATTTTGCCAACAGAAGTCTATCTAGTCAAAGCTATAGTTTTTCCAGTAGTCATGTTGGATGTGAGAGTTGGACCATTAAAAAAGGCTGAGCGCTGAAGAATTGATGCTTTCGAACTGTGGTGCTGGAGAAGACTCTTGAGAGTTCCTTGGACAGTAAGAAGATCAAACCTGCCAATCTTAAAGGAAATCAACCCTGAATATTCATTGGAAGAAATAATGCTGAAGCTGAAGCTCCAATACTTTGGCCACCTGATGTGAAGAGCCAACTCATTGGAAAAGACCCTGATGCTGGGAAAAATTGAATGTAGGAGGAGAAGGGGGCGACAGGGAATGAGATGTTGGATGGCATAATTGACTCAATGGATGGAGTTTGAACAAACTCTGGGAGATAGTAAAGGACAGGGAAGCCTGGCGTGCTGCAGTCCATGGGGTCATAGAATCAGACATGACTTAGCGACTGAATGACAACAATTCATTCATCCCTCATGGGAAAGGCCCAAGTAGAATTTCTTGACATGGGTAGATTCTCATGTTAACTTTTCACATTTCGATCAGTGCCCTCTAAAGAGCACAAAATGGCCACACCATGGGCCCCAGGGAAGGTTATCTAGCAGGCAGTGACCTTGACAAGCTACTTAAAGGTGATCATTCCCTCTCTGGCTTTGGGGCCCAGAACAGGACTCAATCCTGAATGTCTGCATGCATTTCTCTAATAAGCATTTATTAAATACCTTCTGTGTTTCCCAGCCTGTGAATGTTAATGGTCCATGCAGTTCTTTCTTTTGAGGCATTATCCTTCCAACTCTTAACCACTAGCACAGAACCCATCTCCTCAAGCAACCAATAAGATTTATAATACTAAGGAATTCATACAAGAAAGGGATGTCTCAGGGAGCTCAACCAGGTGCTCTGTGACAACCTAAAGGGGGTAGGATAGGGTGGGAGCAGGGAGGGGGTTTCAGGAGGGAGGGTGCATATGTATACTGGTGGCTGATTCATGTTGATATATAGCAGAAGGCCAACAGAATGCTGTAGAGCAATTATCCTCCAATTAAAAAAAGAAAAGAAAGAAAGGGGTGTCTATCTCACTTGTCCACGTATAGTTTGAGAAGGGCATACTCCTCACATAGCTCTTGTATGACATATCAGATTCAGCAATGGAAAAGGCAACTCAAATTTTCTGGTGACTAATGAGTCCTTGGCATATCATAGGTGCTCAACAAATATTTATTGATTAGATGAAAGAATTTGGGCAATTTTCCATTAGGAAATAACAGATCATCAAAATCTGTTGTAAAGTCATCTCTTCATTATTTCATTCACTCATCCAAGAAATAGCTGCGGTATACCAACTACACATCAATTTTAAAAAAAGAAAGAAAGAAATATCTGTGAGCCTTTGCTTTGTGCCAGCAATTGATAATGCAAAAGTCTCTGCCCTTGAGAAAGTCAAAGAAAAATCCACATAGACGGTTCCTGGACACATGTTCTAAGTAAATGACTCTGGGGAAGGGTAATCAGTCTCAGTATTTCCTATGGTGGACTGTGTTTAATTACCGGGCAGTTTTCCTCTGAGGGAAGCCCCATATTTAAGTATGGGAGTTCGGCCATCTCCACTCTGCCAGTTACTATCTAGTGACATCTAGTTACCCAGCCTCCACAGGCCTCAGTCTCCCGTGTCAAGTGGAAGTAATAGCAACACCCATCTGACAGCGGTGCTGTGGGGCTTCAAGGAGAAAATGAGATAACCTACATTAATCACTTCACTCAGCTTCTGACACGCAGTAAAAATACATTTAATATACATTTATGGGCTGAACTCTTCGTGGAAAGGGACTCATTTAGGCTCTTTGTTAACTACCTGAAGGGAAAGGCCAATCACATGAGAAGTTGGACTGATAATGACCCTTCGTGGCGACATAGCCCAAGGTGTTCTTGGAGCACTACGGAGATTCAACTTTGTGACAAGATGCCTTGAGAAACTCCACTGGACAATGGCTTTCCCTGAAGACTCATAATGTGCATCAGAAAACTAAGGATGTCCAGAGAGTTATAGTTAAACAAAATCAATCTGTTTAAATTTGTTTAGATCAGTGTTTTCCAACCTTTCAGGCCAATAAGATACACTGGAAAAACCTGAACCCTTGAATTTAGACTTGGAAGGAAACTCTGGGCAGAGAGAGCTGCTTGGGCCCTGAGTGCCAGCCTCTCCTCTGGGACTCTTCTTTCCCCCTGGGGTCCTCTGACTTTACTATGTGTTGTTATCCTACTGATTGCAAGGGCTATTCTGACACTTCATTAAAATTCTTTGGTTTCTCTTGGTAGAGCTGATACTGGCTGAAATATTACAAAAATTTTACTAAATGCCTCTAGAAAAATACAAAGAAACATCAAGAAACACAATTTCTGGGGGTGCAAGCCCCTGATCCCATCACAGCCTAATGCTCTCAGGCAGTCTCCTTAAAACCCTGGGTGAGCTATCTTCTTTTGATCCCCAAAGAGCTGCATAAACCTGCATGCACACTAATTGGCAATATGAAATCTGTATTCTCTTGGTCAAATTCAACCCTAATCTTGAAAGCCAGCAGCACATGACACTGGTCCCACATTGGTCTTGGGGGCCACTACTGCCTCTTTTGGGGGTTCCCAGGTGGCGCTAGTGGTAAAGAACACGCCTGCCAATGCAGAAGATGCTAGTTTGATTCCTGGGCTGGGAAGATCCCCTGGAGGAGGATATGGCAACCCACTCCAGTACTCTTGCCTGGAGAATCCCATGAACAGAGGAGCCTGGTGGGCTGCAGTCCATGGGGTTGCAAAGAGTCAGACATGACTGAAGTGACTTAGCAAGCACTGCCTCTTTAAAACAGAGTGCCTGACTTGGGCCCCTGAAGCTCCCCTAAACTAACTGACAAATGGACACTGGGCTGGTCCAGTCAAATAAGCTCAGGTATAACACACAGGAAGGTAACACAGAGATAAGGCAACTGGATGACTTGACTCACAAGGTCAGTCTATTGAGGTTTTGGCTTGTTTACCAGCAGAATGTTAGAAATGATGGATTTATCCAATCCATGACTGTGCTAAAAAAAAAAAAAAAAAAAAAGCCCAGAGCTGGGACCTCCCCTTCAGATGATAACTCAAGTTAACCAGATTATTTTTAACATGACAATTAAAAATGCTATGTAGAAACTTCTTTGTAAAAGAAAATCAGTATTGAATTCTTTAACAATTAAAAAATCTGACATAGACAGCATATCCACCCATCATCTCCACAGAAACAGTTGAAAGAAGGTATAAAGCACGACTCTGACCTTCGGCAATTTCAAGTTCCACCTCTTCCCTGTTATCCCAGCATTGTTCTTGAAATCCCAGGATCTCACCCCCGATGGATGAAATGAAATTGCTTAACTCCCCATTGAGTTTGTTCTTTTTTGCTTCACACACAGAAAATACTCCTTTTACACAGAGACAGTTAGTGTTTTTATCTGTCTAAGGTCTGGGGTTATTTCTAGGCATTCTGGGAGACCAGCAGGAAGGCAGAACGGAGCATGTCTTATGGGTGAGCCAAATGACTTTCTCGTACTGAAACACAGCCAAAAGTTCATTATAAACGGTAACTCTCTCAAAATATAAAAACTATGGGGCTTCCCTGGTGGTCCAGTGGTTAAGAATCCACTTCGCAATGCAGGAGACATGGGTTCCGATCCCACATGCCTTGAGACAGCTAAGCCCGTGGGCCACAAACATTGAGCCTGTGCTCCAGAGCCAGGGAACCAGAACTACTGAGCCTTTGAGCCTAAGTGCCCATGCTCTGCCGGAGAAGGCAATGGCACTCCACTCCAGTACTCTTGCCTGGAAAATCCCATGCACGGAGGAGCCTGGTAGGCTGCAGTCCATGAGGTCGCTGAGTCAGACATGACTGAGCGACTTCCCTTTCACTTTTCACTTTCATGCATTGGAGAAGGAAATGGCAACCCACTCCAGTGTTCTTGCCTGGGGAATCCCAGAGACGGGGGAGCCTGGTGGGCTGCCGTCTGTGGGGTCGCACAGAGTCGGACACAACTGACGCCACTTAGCAGCAGCAGCAGCAGCAGCCCATGCTCTGCAACAAGAGAAGCCACTATAATGAGAGGCCCACACACTGCAATGAAGAGCAGCCCCCGTTTGCTGGAACTAGGGAAAGCCTATGCATAGCAGTGAAGAATCAGAACAGTCATAAATAGTAAATAAATCTTAAAAAAACAAAAAACTATGGGAACATCAAAATGTCAGCCCTTAGAAGCCAGAATTTCTCATGAGATTGTAGATTGTGGCCATGGAAAGAAATCTGGAAAAAGTGTTTCCAGAGACATAGAGGAAGATGGCAGCTAATACTTCAAATGTTTATTATTTGGAAAAACTTTCTTAACCCTTTTAGCTCTTTGATACTAAAAGGGAAGAGGGAGGCTTGGAGATCATGGCTATCCTTCCTCAATATGCCAGCATCCAGGGACCCTCAAAGCTACACTCTAGAGCCCTTTTCTCTTCTGAGCTCTCCTCTGTACATGGCAGGCACTGCTGAAGAGCTGTGAACAGTGATTAAGACCCTTTCCCATCACTAAACCTCTACCAAGTCTTCAGGGCAATACCTGCCAAGAGAGATACCAGACTCTAGGAGATGGTAGTTGTGCAGGGAAAGGAGGATTTCTTTCAAAAGTTAAAAGATAAAAATATGCTGAAGCAGACAGCTGTGTTGTCCTTAATGTTAAAATATTATCCCATTTTTCTCTGATGACCGTACCTCCTAAAAACTTCACTGGGGATGAGATGGGGCAAGAGTTCAGTTCACTGAGGTTCCCTCATGGGCCAGGCTCTGTAGCAGGCACTAGAGATATGGAGATACGTGAATCCTACTACCCCCAGGGGGCTTGGGAATCCATGGACACATCAGAGATGAACACACATGTCAACACCACAGAGTAAGTGGTAGGAAGGGAGTACAAACAGGGGATATCTGGCAGCCTTCCAAAGTCTCCGTTCACAGGATTTCCTCTTACAGTGCCAATTAGGAAACAGAAAAAACTAGGGAGACTTCTCAGGGATAAATCCTCCCTTGGGGAGCCTTGTGACAGCCATCATTTGCCAAACGTTGCCAAGGTCTGTCTTTGTCTTTCCTGCATCCCTTCCTTCTTATATTGGTAACAAAAAACCAGATTCTCTCTGAAAACTTCTCCTTCTCTGTTTTACCAGCCTTGATGGGGTATTAAGCATCCCTGCCTCCACTCTTAGTCCATGCCTGAACAAGGATTTGGTATGAGACCCCAAGCAAGATCCTCCAATCAATTTAAATCTCATACTTAAACAAGGAGGAACTAGTCAGAGCTGATTTCTTCCTGATAACAACAACCTGAAGGGTCATCTATTAGTTAATTCCTACCACCTGTGTCCAGGTAGAACTCAGCTCTATTCCTTCTTAAGATCTGGTATGCTGAGTTTTTTTATTTTTTTAAATCATGTGGGTCACTTCTATAACCTTCCATTAATTTTCTTATATCCTTAAGTAGCCAGAGTCAAGTTTGTGTTGCCAGCAAGCGAAGAACCCTGACTAATGCAAGAGTTCACTGCACACCAGGCACATGAGCCTGAGAGCCCCCCAGAGAGACAGACACTCTGTTCGCATTCTGTAGATGAACCGACTAGTGCCAAGAACCTTGCATACCTGAGGACCACAAGTCCAGGCTGGAGCCAGCATCTGACTCAGAACCAGAATCCAAAACCCAGGCTTTCTCCTATTCATCCCTCCATGTCACCAATACACCGCCCGACATTTAAGGGCAAACTGCTGCTTCTAGGTTTCACATCAATATGATTTACGGTTCACAAAATGTTTCCACGCACAACGACAGCACATGTGATCCTCACAGCCACCCAGGAAATAGATTAAATACCATGGCCCTGGAAAACAGACTGACCCCGAGTCTGGTCAGCCTCAGTGTTTTCTTCCCCGCTTACAACCTTTCTGTGACTCAATGCAACCAGCCAACGAGGGTCAAAAGCTTCGGCATGGTGTTCACACGCTTTGAGCTTCAGAACCTCAGGACTACACTCCTTTTCTGTACTTTGAACTCCAACCATACAGAACTTCGAGCAGTCCTCCAAACCCGCCAGGCCGTCCCACACCTGAGTACCCTCCCTCCACGTGGATGTCACCTTCCCAACCTGGCTCCCAAGTCGGGACTTGCAAACGTTTACTTATCCTCTGCACTGAGCACGCCCTCCCCATCTCATGTCTGGAGACCCCCTGCTCACCTTTCCAGACTCAGAGGAAACTCATCTTCCTTTAAGAGACTTCTCATGTGCTTCCTGTCCCCGAGAAGAACCCACACCCCTGCTATTTCCTGGGCAGGAGTCTGGGGTGGCTCCAGTATTATCTGACATGGCGGTAAACATAGCATTCCACCCCAAAAATCATTCCAATCAGTCCTGCAAGCCCATCCCTCTTGATACTGACTGGTTAGAAGTGGCCAAGGGATTATTAAATCCCATTTCTGATTTATTAATGCTCTTTTCTCTGCACCTGAACAGCCTCAGGAACTGGGCCATTGTTCTCACACAAAACCAGCTCTGTGCAGTCCTCGAGACTGACGCTTCTTCTCCCCGAACAACTTACCTGTTGGATTGAGGAACTGATGGAGCCTCGTGAGAGTCCAGCCTGAGACCCGCAGAAGTTGACTCTTGCTCTAGAGTGCCTGAGGGAGAAGGGCCGGGGCGGGGGTGCGGCGGGAGGGGAGCGGGTGGGTGTCCTGTTAGGCGCCCCTGTGTAGATACACCTTCGTTCTGCTCCCGTCTGGACCTCACCACTGCCACTTCCACCCTCAGAATATCTCCGACCAACGGCCCTTTATGCCACAGGCAGTATAACTTGTTCACTGATTAGCACTGAGCAATTATCAAGCCACAGCTGAGCATTATTAGTTCACAGGCTTATGCTGCTATCCCACCCTCTTAAGGCTATTTGCACATCCACAGGAGATTCCTGGAGGCATCAGCCTTTCTCAAGTTTTAGTAATTTGCCAGGCATTGCACTGGATGATTTTACGTATTTTATCTCATTTAAATCTCACAGCAATTCTGTAATAATGATTAATTCCCATTTTGTAGATGGGGCTGCCGAAGCTCCGAGAGCTTAAGAAACTTGCCGAAGGTCACACAGGTAATAATGGGAGCTGGGATTCAAGGCCATTCTGACTGAGTCCCAGGACTCCACCGGGGGTAGGGAAAGAGTACTGTCTGTGGCCTGCTTCAATAACGGCAGAGATGTCTGCCTGTCTTCTCCACTTTCTGATAAGCAAGTTCTGTTTGTTTAGCTTCTCCTACAAAAGGGCAGCACCAACAACTCCCATTTACAAACATGTCTTTCATAATATTCTAGCATTTTCTGTCGAGGTGTGGTAAGAGAGCAAGAGCTCACAGTCTTGTGGGGCACTGAAAAAGGTTCTAATCCCCAAGAAGGAAAAGTGAACAGGACTCTGGTTCCTGAGCACTGTGAATGAGAGGGTTTTGAAAAGATCAGAGTCCCAGCCGCTTCATCATCCCGGGGCCTGGGTGCAAGGGGACCAAGGCCCACCAGGTGGCAGCAGAGAACAAGTCAGTGACCGGCCAGGTGCTAAACTCTAATCCCCAGTCTGGGGCACAGGAAGTGCAGTGTCAGGCCCACACCCAAGACAGGTCTGAACTGGGCCAAAGGGGTACTGGGTAGGGCAACCTTGTAGTAACAGCTCACACTATCCTTAAACTCATTCTGTGCCAGGCAGGTGGTAAGCCTTATCTCCTTTAACTTTTACAACCAATCTAGGGAGTAGATACTATTAATAACTCTCTTTTTTTAGACGCATACAATGACGTTCTAAGAGATTTATGATTTATCCAAGGTCACACAGACCGAAGAGAGGAAGTGCAGGCAGTTTGGACTTTAGAGCCCCAACTGTGAGACTGTTGGTGGTGGTGGTGGGTAGATGTTGCACCAGGGAAGAATGTTATGCCAGGGAAGAGGAGAAATCACTAGGGGGGATGGGGGAAGGGTGAGGGCAAGTGGAGCCTGGGCTGGGATGGACTGGCTCTGGGGCAGAACCTGGGGCCTAGGCCAGTCCCAGGACAGTGACTAGGAGCCTGAGGCAAAGGGAACTGCTGGGGGCACTTTCAGGAAACGGGATGTGTAGGATTTGAGGCTGAGGGTCCCTGGTGACTTATTTAAAGAAGCCACCCCAGCTCTTTGTGGGTGCTTCACCCGAACAGGACTGGGTACCCCAGAGGCTGCAAAACCACTCAAAGACCTAAAGAGATGCCCCTGTAAGATCTGATCAGGGCTCCCTTGCTGAGCTCCAAAAAGCAGAGTAGCTGGAGGGGAAGTGCCAAGACAGGTCACAGTATCCCCAGTGAGCTGGGCCTGGTCCCAGAGCCTCTTCTGGGGGAGCGGACAATGCCAGCTGCCTTGCAGTTTCCACCCTGGAACGGTGCCCGGGCACACTCAGGGCCCCTGGATTAGCTCACATCACTGAGGGACTTGAGCGAGACCCAGGAGCTTCCCTTTGCCCGGAGATCCAGGTTAGTACCTTCCTCCTTTCTGGTCTGGGTGCTCATCATCCAGGGGGCCATGTTAGTTGAGTCCAGCTTAGCATGTATCAGTCTCTAGGCTCAGGACTGCACCCTTTAGTTAACATGTCCTGTAGGATTCTAGAACAGAAAAATGGCGTAGGTGAAAAACTAAGGGTATCTCAGTAAGATATGGCTGTAGTTACTGGTTCATTATTGTAACTAATTTAAGATGTTAATAATAGGGGAACTGGGTGTGGGATATCTATGTATTATCTTCATATTTTTCTGTAAATCTAAAGCTGTTCTAAAAATAAAGTATACATTAAAATTTAAAAAATAATAAAGTAAATAAAAGAACTGCATTTTTCTTTCTAGACTAGCACACACCACTAGGCCTTCCTGGGAGTTATTGGGCATAAACATGAGTCTCAGGTTAAAGCTGCTCTCCTCAAATCCCTTGACACCAAAGGCTTGTATCCTTCCTGATTTTCTTATGAAATCTCCTAAATCAGCCTCAGTTCTGGGAGTCCAGACCGAGTCTGATTCTTTCTCTGCTGTGGGGCCTTTGCACTGGTTCTTCTCTATGAAACACTGTCCATCTGTGAATGGCTGACTCCTTCTTGTCACTCAGATCTGTTTGCATTTTTTCTCCTTTTCAGAAAGGAGAGAACAAGGATCTCACCTAATAAAGATCAACCTCACTCATGCTGTTTCATTTCTCCCACATCATTTCCACTGATGATTATCCAGTGCTGATAATGCCCTCACACGAGACAGTCCAATGGGAACTGGAAAGAACCATAAGATTTGCAAGGTGGGGAAGGGGACCTCGTGTTGTAGTCATGTTAGTCAATCAGTCATGTCCAACTCTTTGCGACCCCATGGACTGCAGCCCACCAGGCTCTTCTGTCCATGGAAATTCTCTAGGCAAGAGTACTGGAGTGGGTTGCCATTCCATTCTCCAAGAGATCTTCCCAACCCAGGGATCGAACCCAGGTACCCTGCATTGCAGGCAAATTCTTTACTGTCTGAACTACCAAGGAAGCCATAAAGGGGAACCTTAGTGGTCATTTAATCTAAGTGCTTGGCTGATGAGAACTCTCACATTCCTTAATTCTGGTGGGTGTTTTGTTTAGTTTTTGCTTGTTTACAATGGTTACAGAGAGCTGGTGCTACTGCTGCTGCTGCTAAGTCGCCTCAGTCGTTTCCAATTCTGTGTGACCCCATAGATGGCAGCCCACCAGGCTCCCCCGTCCCTGGGATTCTCCAGGCAAGAACACTGGAGTAGCTTGCCATTTCCTTCTCCAATGCATCAAAGTGAAAAGTGAAAGTGAAGTGGCTCAGTCGTGTCCGACTCTGTGCGATCCCATAGATGGCAGCCCACCAGGCTCCCCCGTCCCTGGGATTCTCCAGGCAAGAACACTGGAGTAGCTTGCCATTTCCTTCTCCAATGCATCAAAGTGAAGAGTGAAAGTGAAGTTGCTCAGTCGTGTCCGACTCTGTGTGACCCCATAGATGGCAGCCCACCAGGCTCCTCCATCCATGGGATTTTCCAGGCAAGAGTACTGCAGTGGGGTGCCATTGCCTTCTCCGACAGAGAGCTGGTGAGCAATAATTCTGTCCCACTGAAATGCTTCTGGGCTGTACACATTTGACTCTCAGAGCAGGCTATGTAGGTTGAATTAGCCCTGGTTTCAATTAAATTCTAGGTAGGTCATATCCACCTTCAAACAGGAAATTTTCTCTGCTCCTTGCCAATGCAAGAAACCCATTCTTCCCAAGGGACAGTCATCTCTGAGGGTGTCACAAAAGACCTGGGAGCTTAGCTCAGAAAGTTTCAGGGATCCTCTAATTCCTCTTCTTGATCAGGAAGTCGTGCTCCTAGATGACCTTCAGGCCTGAGACCAAAGGCTCACCCACACTTTGAGGTGAAGATGAGGGCGGGTAGAGGGTACCCCAGTACAACTGAATTTCAAGTAAACAGCAAATAATTTTTTGCACTAAAAATATTTCATGGGACACAGTTATACTAAAATCTATTCATTGCTTATCTGAAATTCAAATGTAACTGGAAAGCCTATATTTTAACTGGCAGTCCTACAGATGAGCGATCAGCATTAAAACTAATGACTCCCCTAAGATGAAACCTGGGATTAAGGAAAAAAGAGGCCACAGTGAGCCGTGACTTTTTGAGGAGAGGAATGAAGTTGGTTTCTTTCACGCTAATTAAGCAATCACAAACCACCCCATCAGAAATCTAAACTCGTGATTAACATGGGACTCGAGACCAGGGGGAAAAAAATGAAAAAGGTTAAGAGCCAGAGAAGCAATCTTCACAGAAACAGCAGCCAGCAGACGGAGTTGGTCCCAGGAAGGCAGGTAAGAGCAATGCCTTTTCACCCACTCTTTCAGAACAGAACAGGGTTTGGCAGATTCCAGTGGACTCCTCCAGCCTCCTTGATACCTGGATGTCGGCAGAATTCTCCTCAATATTCACAATTCTCCGACTTTTAAGGGTTCACAAAGTCTCCTCCTAGGTCCTACCTCTAGACTGCCCAGAAGCAAAGCAGAGAACCAGGAAAAGCAGTTATTCAGGCTGTAACTGGCTCATGAACAGCTATATCCAGTCCCTTAAGAACCACTTTTCTTGGCTCAGGTAGGATGAAGTACATTTGCTGTCCCGCCACTGTTTGCCAAGGCTCGAAACTGGAGGTATAGATTTACAGAAACCAACTTAATGCAGAATTCGTTTTGTGTCTGTCATTTTGAGCAGAGTTCATCCCCACATTATTCACCTGAGATGATCAGTAAGGTCAAGTGTGACTTCTTTACAACTGGGAAGCGCAAATGACACATGAAATGCCCCAAGGAAAGGGTTCATGGGGTGAACTCTCCACTCCCCTTTTCCACTTCTATTCAGCTGTTTTAAACGGGCTCATTAATATAACTCTATGGGGATCAGACCTATGCCATTCACAAGAACAATAAAAGGAATGAAAAACACACAATAGCAAGGAGAGAAGAGAAATCATTGTTGGTTTTTAATAAGCACACTCTAATAATGACCACTAAAGTTCATGAGCTTTTTACTTGTTTGTATCATAGTTTAAAATTTCATATTTTGGGGACAGTTTCCTTTGTTGGAAAATGGGCTTGAAGGATGCTGTGCTGAGGCACATGCCCATTATATCATCATAGCCTTTTATTTGTCCAAGGATTGATATAAAATAATACCTCTGGAGAGAAATAACTCCTCTTATTAATCTGTCTTGAGCCAGGGAAAGTAAGCAATGAATTAAAATGCTTTTTGTTTATTTCTCTACAAGTTTGTGGTATAGAGTCAAATTAATTCCCAAATCACAACTCAGTTTGAAAGTTTTTTCCTTTTGTTTGTGGTTTCTTCTTTGAACTTAAATTTCAGTTGGTAGAAAGGGGTTAAAAACCTGAGCAATTCCCACTTGACATCTGTGAAAGAAACAAGTACGAGTCCTTGCAGAGAGAGAAAACAGAGGGTTTGGATGTCATTTTCGGTCACCTAGCGAGAATGTCTTTGTGGGTGTTTTTGAGATGGTAAGAACACTCTGGATGCATGAAATGACACCTGTGTCCCTGCTGCTAGGTGTCCCGTGGCCTGACCCTACAAGATGTCAAGAGAAGAGGTTCACTTCTTCTATGGTTCCCCCAGGAAAGGGCACAGCCACTCTTATGTCACGACTGAAGAGTAAGTTCAAAATCAGACCGAGCGGGGTTACAGTTTGCCGTTTGCTGACACAGGCTTTGGCTTCCACCAGCACATGTCGGTCCGTAAATCTCTCTAGTGTTTATTTCTCCAGAAATAAACCTGGCAATGAGGTAAGGAGACCCTGAAGTCCTACAAAAGGTCTCAGGTTTCTCTGAGGCCAAAGAGGCAAAGAGGGAGGGAAGGCAAAAACCTGGATCTTGCCATTTTTGTTGCATTCTTGGCTATGAAGCCTTTACTGTGGGTTCCCAGGCTGAAAATCCTCTGTCTGAGAGCATGATGCCTCTGTCCTCAAGCCTTGCCTGACTACTCCACTTGGGCTCCCAGAGGTGGTTTGCAGATAGAACAGAGGCAAGTTGCCAAAGGACAGTGAGGTTGAAGGGCAGGTGCGTCCCTCCACCTGCTGACTGAGTCCAAGATGAAGAGGGTGGTCATAACCTTTGCATCAATGCTTTACCCTAAAGAAAGGTGTTTTGTATTATGAATTATTTAAAAATAAGTATTTGCATGATTAAACATTTCTAAGTGCTAAGCAATGTACACCAGCTCAAGATGCTATTCTCTCCTTTGAAAAAAATCTTACAACCTACTGGGAGAGTTAGGCATGGGAGTAATTTCATCAGGTATAAGTGCTGTGATGGGGACATAAGCCACAGGACATACTCTGCAAGGTGAGAGTGGGCAAGGGGTGGTGGGAGTAGGAGGGGCCCCACTCTGAGTGGAGACTCCATCAGGACAAATGAGGAATCTGGGTTTTATTTGGACCATCTCTTAAGTGATCTGCTCAGAACTTCCTGCAAACCTGCTGTCTTGGGAGAGAACTGTTGAATTGCTTTACTGGAGTGAACTAGCAGGGGCAAGAGAGATGGAGAACCTGTCAAAGGCACCGAAGAGGAATTCAGGCTGGAGTATTTCTTCGGAAGACCCTAGTGGGATTCTCTAATATCCCTGCATGGTCAAATGGGATGTGGTGGTGAGATCTTCTGAAAAAAATGTCCCAACAGCAAAAATATACTCTTGAGGGGTGCAACTGCACATGGTATTAGGTAGTATATTTTTCAGGATTTGCATGATGACTCAACAGACTCTATCTCTGTGAAACCACAGTTGAGAAGTTCTCAGTTGAGGCGGCACAAGCCACCTATGGAGCTCGTGAAAATGCAGCTTCCTAGGCACTGCTGCCCAAGAGGCTGACTCAGTAGGTCTTGGGGTCAGGGGCCCAGGATCTGTACTTTAACATGCATCTCAGGCAACTCTCTTGCAGGAGGTATTTGGGTGATATCTGAGGAGCCCTGCCCTGCTGGGCAATGGGTTCTTATGGTGTGTCTGGCACATCCCAGCATTTTGGGCTCTCACTTCCTGTGTGTGAGTGCAATGTGACTGTGGTGTGAAGAGTTCAAACAGAGCTCTGTGTGTGTCAAGATGCCCAAGGGGGTGACCACAGACCTAGGAGAGAGAATGAGAGCACAGGCATGCTGGGAATGGAATCATCTGCCTTCAGTCATGAGAACCCGCTGAATGCCCTTGTAATAGCTCCATTCCAGGAAGGGGTGATGTGGTCAAAAAGGCACTGGCTGGGTACCTCAGGCCAGTTGCTGTGAATGCTGGTTCTGCCACTCTCTGGTTGTGCAACCTTGGGCATTTTACCAGCCTAAAGTCTTGGGGATGTCAGATGTGAAATGAATGTCATACCTACCCCTGAGGATTGTTGTGACAGGGCCAATAGCAGGGTGCTCACCACAGTGCTTGGCAGGGTTGTCGTGAGAATTAAATAATCTAATGAATACAGAATGGTTATCATGGTACCCAGCTTACAGCAGACATTAAGTCAAAGTTAATTTCTGTTTCTTTTTTGTGGACTGACAGTTGGGGAAAATGTTTTAAACTAGCCCTGATGGAAAGATAACTCAGTCCACAGAAGGGTCAGCTGCCACTGCACCTGTTGCACTTGGAGCCTGGGTGCTGGGGCCCATGACAGTCAGCACTGCTGCTGTGAACACACACCTGAGAGGCTCCTAGAGACAGTTCTGTCTCTGTATATGCATGCTGGAGGCCCACGGGTGCCTGGTGTGGGGTGGGGTGGAATAATACTCCTTGGGGACTGGGAGATGCTGCTCTGATTGCAAAGCCCCTGTGAAGAGAGAAGATTGACACATGTTTCATCATAATCTGGAGCAAGGTTTCCATACAAAGGTGGACTTCTCTGTCTCTCGGGCCAGGGCTGCAGGGATTGGCATCCTGACAGTGATTCTGGGAATTCTACTACTTCTCAGCTGCTGGTACTGCAGAAGACGAAGTGGATACCGAAGCTTAAAGGTCAGTAAAGTTATCACTGCTGAGTCTCTCCAGTTCCAGGACTTCCCTTCTCCTTCTTTCTCTGAAGTTCTGGGGAGTGGAATGACAGTCTCATGATCACCTCCAGCACTGATTCATGGTTCTGATGCATCTCTCTCTACGCTGTACATCTTATAACTCTTCCTTTGCCTCTGCCTAGGCATGAATCCCCAACCAGGAACTTGGCCCATCTTTCTGATTCCACTCACAGCAAACTTGAGGGCCTGCCTATGTAGCTGATGGCTTTGGGGGCAAGGGGGAAGGCTTCGTGGTCCTCTTGTGCAGTTGAACAGAAGTACATGAGACACTCCAGGTCTTACCAATCCTTCTGGGGATTCCCACTGGCTCTGTTACTCCACTTAGTGGCCCATTCTTCCTACCCTACCTCTTCACCTGTTTCTTTCCAGGGTTCCTGGGAATTCTAAGTTCTTCTAACTCTATTAGCAAGCAGTCCAGCATAGCCAGGACCCATGTAGCCATCAGTGCAGGAAACTGTCCACCCCTCAGCAGCACAAAGCACCGCCAGGTTTTTAACAGGCTCCTCCCTCCTTTGATGCTTGATGTGGTTTTATTAGGATTTTTGCTCCTTTACCCATACAAGCAGGAAGTTAACAAATGACATTGTCCAGTCTTGGGGTACCAGGATCCTTCACAAACAAGCAACATCAACAGAGTCACTAACCTGTAAAGACCACAGGTTTCAGAAACCTTGCTTCAAAGACAGGTATCAGTTTGGAACTTAAGCATCCAAAGGCATTCTCCACAGTGAGCAACAGGATAGAAGGAGAGTTGCAATTTTTCTTTCTCTTCTCTCTTTATTACAGATCTGAAAGCTTCTGAGGTTGATATATAATGGGGAAAATTTTTTATCTTTACAAAAGATGTTGGAAAGTCCCCTTCCTCATTTAGCAACAGTTCATTCAGAGAAAGTGGCTTTGTGGTGGAGAGGAGGGCTGGTCTGGGTGGAGGGCTAGAGCCTGGCAGTCTGAGAAGGAGAAGTTCAGTTCAGTTCAGTTCAGTCGCTCAGTCATGTCCGACTCTTTGCGACCCCATGAATCGCAGCACACCAGACCTCCCTGTCCATCACCAACTCCCTGAGTTCACTCAGACTCACGTCCATCGAGTCAGTGATGCCATCCAGCCATTTCATCCTGCGTCGTCCCCTTCTCCTCCTGCCCCCAATCCCTCCCAGCATCAGAGTCTTTTCCAATGAGTCAGCTCTTCGCATGAGGTGGCCAAAGTACTGGAGCTTCAGCTTTAGCATCATTCACAGGGCTGATCTCCTTCAGAATGGACTGGTTGGATCTCCTTGAAGTCCAAGGGACTCTCAAGAGTTTTCTCCAACACCACAGTTCAAAAGCATCAATTCTTCAGCGCTCAGCCTTCTTTACAGTCCAATTCTCACATCCATACATGACCACAAGAAAAACCATAGCCTTGACTAGATGGACCTTAGTCGGCAAATAATGTCTCTGCTTTTGAATATGCTATCTAGGTTGGTCATAACTTTTCTTCCAAGGAGTAAGCGTCTTTTAATTTCATGGCTGCAATCACCATCTGCAGTGATTTTGGAGCCCCCAAAAATAAAGTCTGACTGTTTTCACTGTTTCCTCATCTATTTCCCATGAAGTGATGGGACCAGATGCCATGATTTTAGTTTTCTGAATGCTGAGCTTTAAGCCAACTTTTTCACTCTCCACTTTCACTTTCATCAAGAGGCTTTTTAGTTCCTCTTCACTTTCTGCCATAAGGGTGGTGTCATCTGCATATCGGAGGTTATTGATATTTCTCCCGGCAATCTTGATTCCAGCTTGTGTTTCTTCCAGTCCAGCATTTCTCATGATGTACTCTGCATAGAAGTTAAATAAGCAGAGTGAAGGGGAAGGTGAAAATGGTAGCTTCAAATTCTTCTCCTTGCTGGAAAGCTTGGGAAGTCCCATGTAACCCTTTTCCTAATGCCCATCTTGCCATGGTGTCCCAGATATAAATCATGAAAGGGTGAACGTGGGGAGACACAATCACCAAGCAGCAGCCCTCCAGTGTGGTGGCATTTATGGGAAGGAGAAGTTCTTGAGTCTGAATAAGACTCCAACCATAGCACAGCCTTGTGTTGAGAGGTTAGGGAATATAACTCTTTGCTCTCCACTATACACTTCATGTGTACCTCTAGAACAGGGTTATGACATTGCCTTATAATTTGTTACTTTTTGCTTCTTCCACCCCTTCTCTTTATCCCATTTGGAGCTGACGCAGAGAGTATTTTTTATTCCCCTTTTACTTCCAGAGCCTAGCATGATGCCCGGCACACAGCAGTCACCCAATTGTATGGCATAAGGATTTGGTCTCACTCTGCTGTTGACTTACTGGTGGCCTTAGATTTTCATTTCTCTGAGTCTCATTTGCTCTATTATACACCTAGACACAGATGACATAACATGATGCATGTCACTTTTTATGTAATATATGCTTTCTTCTATAATTAAAAAAAATTAATTCTATGTTTACATATTAAAAAAAAAACTATGATTAGTCGTTCAAGGAATAAAAGCTCTACAAACTCAATATGTTGGTATCCATTCCTTCAGTTCAGTTCAGTTGCTTAGTCATGTCCGACTCTTTGCAACCCCATGAATCTCAGCACGCCAGGCCTCCCTGTCCATCACCAATTCCTGGAGTTCACTCAAACTCTTGTCCATCCAGTCGACGATGCCATCCAGCCATCTCATCCTGGGTCGTCCCCTTCTCCTCCTGCCCCCAATCCCTCCCAGCGTCAGGTCTTTTCCAGTGAGTCAGCTCTTTGCATGAGGTGGCCAAAGTATTGGAGTTTCAGCCTCAGCCTCAGTCCTTCCAATGAACACCTAGGACTGATGTCCTTTAGGATGGACTGCAGGGTGAAAAAGTTGGCTTAAAGCTCAACATTCAGAAAACTAAGATCATGGCATCTGGTCCCATCACTTCATGGCAAATAGATGGGGAAACAGTGGCTTACTTTATATTTGGGGGTTCCAAAATCACTGCAGATGGTGATTGCAGCCATGAAATTAAAATACACTCACTCCTTGGAAGGAAAGTTATGACCAACCTAGATAGCATATTGAAAAGCAGAGACATTACTTTGCCAACAAAGGTCTGTCTAGTCAAGGCTATGGTTTTTCCAGTAGTCATGTATGGATGTGAGAGTTGGACTATGAAGTAAGCTGAGTGCCGAAGAATTGATGGTTTGAACTGTGGTATTGGAGAAGACTCTTGAGAGTCCCTTGGACTGCAAGGAAGACTGTCCATAATTGCTAACTTGATGCTACCCAGACAAAAAAACAACCTTTCTCCCCCTATTCTGGTTCAACACTCTCTTATCTTAAATGTGTTCAATGCAAGAATGACAGTCTGAGCCATGGCCTCCAACACTGAACATTTGCCTGGCTGTTCAACCTGCTATCCTCCACTCCTCCAGCTCTCGACCAGTGACTTGCAGAGTTTCTGGAATTTTTATGAGATTTAAAAACTGTTTAAATTCCCTGGTTCCATCTAATGTTTAAAACTGGAGTAATTTATTTTTAAAATTAATATTAAAATCTTGTTTTGAGACTTTCATATCTACTGAAAAGCCAGGTTGGGGACCAGCAGTCTAAGAAATGTAGGTAAAATTATGTAAAGTAGTGCATTAAGTACGGTATTTAATTACATAATTGCCTCCCTGTCTCTCTTTGGTGATTCTGTTTTCATTATAAAACAGAAAAACATAAATGACGATTAATGCAAGCTTCAGGTACCACTTTTAACCAACTTTTACCAAGCTTTGAAATATGTTTATTTTTCCACTTTCATTGACCACAGCATGGTAGAAAGGTTGGTTGGAAGTAAGGTCTCCTAAAATTTCTTCCTTGCCCAACAATTCCTCTTAGACCTGAAAAACATCTTTTGAAAGGAAAGACTGCTTTTTGCAGAAATGCATTTCTGCAAAAAAATGATTTATAAGGCATTGGAAGCTGGCTTTCATATTTATGAATTTTATTCTTTCACTTCTAAGTTGAGGACATAACACTTCTGATTCTTGGGGAAAAATTCAAAAGTTCTCCTGACAGCTCAGTTTACACTTACATCTTTCAGTGTCATGTTTCTCAATATAAGTCAGGGGCCCCTGCACTCAAATAACCTAGGGTTCTTGCTAAAATGTAGTCTGGGACCATCTCTGGTGGTGGGACCTAGGACCCTGTTTGAACACACACATTGAAGTTTGATACAAATACACAGAATTGGCAATGAACTGGGGAAGTGAATCAAGCTCTTAACCTATGGTAGGTGAGGATTGAAAAAATAAGGAATAAAACCAATAATCAAGGTAAAGGGAGAGAATGCATTAACATTAACACACCTTGTGCTGTGCTATGCTGTGCTTAGCTGCTCAATCACGTCTGAGTCTTTGCAACCTCAAACCTCAGACTATAGCCCGCCAGGCTCCTCTGTCCATGGGGATTCTCCAGGCAAGAATACTGGAGTGGGTTGCCGTGCCCTCCTCCAGGGGATCTTCCCAACCCAGGAATGGAACCCAGGTCTCCTGCATTGCAGGCAGATTCTTTACTCTGAGCCACCAGGGAAGCCCAAGAATACTGGAGTGGTTAGCCTATCCCTTTCCCATGGGAACTTTTCAACCCAGGGATTGATCCAGGGTCTCCTGCCTAGCAGGCAGATTCTTTACCAGCTGAGCTACGCAGGCAGCCCACTAAGCACCTTACTGGAGGTGTATCACTGGGAGCTGTGGAGGGGAGCAGAACCTCCTTGGATCCTCTCGTCAAGATTGGGATCCTTGTGCTTATATACTTCCAAAAGGTAGTGTCAATAATGATTTCAGAGGAGAGTTTAGGAAAACTTCTTTACAGCCGGCAGACTCTATAGGTACCAGCCCCAACCATGTCTGGTCTCATCCAATTGATGATCCAAACACTTCTCCTCCCTGGGAGACCCGTCCGGATGCCATTCTCTTTCAACCCAGTAACACCAATAATCAACCACAGTCTACAGGCCAGCCTGCGGAGGAGGCACTGAAACCTGGCCCAGCCTCGCTGTTCCAGTTCCAGCCAGAACCCCAGAGAGCTGCTCATGCCCTACTGGTGGATTTGGTTCACAGATAATGTTTGGGTCTGTAACCTAAAAAAAACGGAATTAGGTGCAAACATTTAAAAGTAACATTTTATGTAAAAATCTTAATTTCCAGTTTATTTTTTTGAAAAAAAATCGAAAGATCTGGCAAAACTTGGCAGCTATGCAGTGGTTTGTCCCTTTAGGAGAGACACATACTCCCTCCTTTTCTATGGCCCCCACCTGACCTCCTTCCTCTAAGGGTCAGATTGTAGCGGGGTCATGCCAGGCACAGGCAATAAGGAAGTGTGTTGCCTGGAGAGCCCTGGACCGGCAGTATCAGTATCACTTGGGAACTTGCCAGAAATGCAAATTTATAGGGCTTCACCCTATACCTACTATGTCAGAAATTCTGGGTGTGAGCCCAGCAATCTGTGTTTAACAAGACCCGCAGGAGACACTGCTGCATTCTAAAGTTTGAGAACGACTATTGTGGAGAATTTAATGGTAAGAACAACTAAAAGTCTGCTTTTTATTATCACAATGTGCCAGCAATTTAAAACAACACCAGTAATGAAATACTCCACTTCATTTGGGCAGAGTGCCTCTGCAGTCCCTGTTTTGGTACATCTTGCACAAACTGTTCTCATTCTATTCTAGGGATGGAGAGCATCACCCCCTCAACCTATGCAAATAACCAAACTATAAGCTTTTACCCACCCCTTCCCCCAATAATTCAAAGTGCACAACAGCCTTAGGCTGACTTGTCATTGTTGTGATGCGACTTGGAAGCTCAGCATTACAACCACAGTATTTTTATCACAACACAAGCATTCAGTGTTTCAGATATATTGCTGTCATTATGCTGCTGCTGCTGCTAAGTCGCTTCAGTCGTGTCCGACTCTGTGCGACTCCATGGACGGCAGCCCACCAGGCTCCGCCGTCCCTGGGATTCTCTAGGCAAGAGTACTGGAGTGGGTTGCCATTGCCTTCTCCAATGCATGAAAGTAAAATGTGAAAGTGAAGTCACTCTGTTGTGTCTGACTCCCCGTGACCCCATGGACTGCAACCTACCAGGCTCCTCCATCCATGGGATTCTCCAGGCAAGAGTACTGGAGTGGGGTGGCATTGCCTTCTCTGTGTCATTATGGGGAAGGCAGAAATAGACAGTGTCCCTGCTATCAAGCTGTTCCTATGTTTCTCCTCACTGTGAAACCACCTGCTGCCTCTCTAGCTCTGATCTACTCCTCTTGTAATCATTCTCTGAGATCCAGTTTTATATTTCACTCTTTCTTCCTTTCAAAAATATTCATTGACCAACTAATAGATGTCAGGCACAGTATTAGGTGTTTTCTTGTGCTCAGTCATGTCCAACTCTTTGTGATCCCATAGACTGTAGCCTGCCAGGCTCCTCTGTCCATGGGAGTTTTCCAGGGAAGGATACTGGAGTGGGTTGTCATTTCCTCCTCCAAGGGATCTTCCCGACTCCCCATCTCCTGCACTGGCAGGTGGGGTTCTTTACCACTGAACCACGGGGGAAGCCTAGTTCTGAGAGGTAGGTAACATTATTTTAATATTACTGATGAAAACACTGGAATTCAGAGAGATTAAGTGACTACCTGAGGATACACTGAGGATAAGTGGCAGGGCCAAGATTAAAACTCGTTCTTAAAATGTCAGCTTCCTTCTCCTTTTCTTTAATGCACTCAATTATTTTTTCTCATCCATTGACCTTCATATGAATTCACCTTTCAGGACAAAAACATTCATGCTGGTACTCAAAGTACCCTAACAGGAGGATGTTCACATGAGTGGCTTGGTCAACAGGACAGCAAATTGCCTTTTCAAGAGAACAATTGTGAACCTGTGGTAGGTTGAGATCCTGCATCCTGGTGTTTCTGTATATGCCTACTTTTAACTCTAATGAATAAAATATTGCCATTTAAAAAGCAAGGGCAATGTGAATATATTTAATGCTACTGACTAAAAAATGGTTTAAATGTTAAATTTTATATGGTATATTTTACCATAATAAAAAGTAAATAGTAAGATTAAAAACAAGGGAATTCACAGAGGTTTTCTTAAATTGTGTCCTCTCATATCCAGAGTTTCCTGTGTCAATAAAGAAACATCTACCTGTAAGGCCCAAAGGAAGAACTTGGTTCTGGATACAATGTCCTCTCGTCTCATGTTGTTTAGTATAATTGCTTTTGTCCTGAACACAGACATAACTAACAGAGGAAAAAAGTGCCTATTATTAATTGTATAGAGTTGCACTGTCCAATAGTTGCACTGTAGCTACTAGTCACATGCGGTTACTGAAACCTGAGATGCAGTACTTTGAATTAAGACATCCTGGAATACATACTAGATTTCAACAACTCAGTATGAGGAAAATAACATAAAAACCCACTAATGAGTTTTATACTGACTATAGGTTGAAGTGATAATATCTCACTTCAACATGAAAGTGGGGTTAAATAAAATATATTAGTGAAATTAATTTTGTTTCTCTTAATTTTTAAAAATGCAGCTACTAGGAATTTTAAAACCACTATGTGGTACTCTATTTCTACTGGACAGTCCCGGTATAGATGCAGTAATTATAGCTTTTGAGAGCACTGGCTCCAGAGCCAAATTACTATATTTGACTCTTAGCTCTATGACTGGCCAGTTGTAAGACATTCATCAAGTGATTTAACCTCCTTGTGCCCCAGTTTCCTGACCTGTAACATAAAAACAACAGAAATATTCCTGAGGTTGTTGTGAGCATTAAATGAGGGCCTGATAGAATTGTGCTCTGTTGATAGAAGCAACTGCCTTTAGACACAGCTATCAGGATTTACGCTTGTGGTAAAGATGCTGTGTAATCAGTGTCTGTAACAGGTCTGAAAAATTTGTAAATTAGGACTTGGGGCTTCTACTGATAAAGATAATCCAAGGAAATTTTGGGGAAGCCACTTAGCCTTTTTTCTCTGCTGTTATCCCCCCCCCCCCACCGCCCAAATGCTTCAACATACACACTTGTGTAATTTAACATTAATTACCTCATTGGGTGGAAATTAGATATGGGCAGTCAAACGAACAAGTTTCAACCCAGAGCAAAAGTATAAGCATGCTGCTAACTATTTTGACTTAATCCCTCTTCCAGAACCATGTGTGCTGTTGTCAAGCCCATGCTCTCCTTTCTCATCCTCACAGATTCCCAATGCTCCACCTGCTTATGAGAAACTGCCCGCAGAACAGTCACCACCACCTTATTCTCCATGAGGGCCAGCGAGGCCTTGAGAGGTGCTGAAATGATTTCCCGCATGCTTTTGCTTGAATTTGATGTGGACATACAATGCTCTGCTTCAGAATCCTGTAGAAACAGTGTATATGATCATCTCTACTAATAAGCTGAGTGTCAAATTCTTTGTAGGGCAACTGATTGAGGAAATGATGAGAAATATTAAAATGGGAAAAGCTTTGTCAATAAACATTGTAATGGATTGATACTATCTGTGCCAGTAATAATACATCTACAATGTTATTTTCTGAGGGAGAGCATTCAAGTGTGTGTTCTGGGACCACTGGATTTAAGTTAAAAATGTGGCTAAAAACTACTATTCTGATTTTTGAAGAAGCAGCCTCTTGACCAACATGAACTCTAACAGAACAGTTGCAGGTTAGTCTGTGTTATGGAGTACTCAAAATGATACATTTACAGGTTTAAGATCAAGAGCTGAATGACCTAACAAATTACAGTCAGATTCATCTGATCAGGAATCAGTCATGTCTCTTTGTGTTCTACAATTCCATGGTGCAATAATAACACACTGCAGAGATCCTGTATTTTTAGTAATACAGTTCGTGCAGTTCTAATTACATTTCACTTCAATGCTATCATAATTAATGACAAGGATTTCCTGTTAAATCAAAAGGTGGTGTAAGGACTTAAGTAAAAGCTACGCTAGTTTGGCTGATACCTTGCCTTCAATGTCCCAAGGCAATTTAGATTGTTTGGGTTCCCAAATTCCTCTCAAAAGAACATACAGAAGAAATCATAAAGGATCAGAAATTCTGGAATGGTGTCTTTATTTGTATAGCAACATTGCAATTTATGTGACATCTACATATTATTATCTAATGTTTTTATTCTGATCAAGCTCATTTAAAGTTTTTTGGCTTAACTTATATCACCACTCTAAATGGAAAATCAGTATCACTTTTTGTAAGTAGGGAATAAAGATAAAAAAGAAGATAATGAAAGCAAATTACTTTCATTGGAACCTAGAAAGATACTGATGATCACAGCAGGCCATCAACTTGAGACCTGCCCTCATTATTAAAGAGGAAGATTGGCAAGAATTGACATAATTAGAAGGCTTGTAAGAGAAAGAGATGACTTTCTCACTCTGTGACTATGTATCTAATGCTGAGTCAGTAAACCACCTACCATCATCTTGTGTCCGTGGAAACGCCAGTGTGGCAAAACTGCATCATTTTCACTGAAGACAAGCTTGCATGGGGCGGGGGTGCACTGAGTCAAGATATTTAGTACACACACTGAAAAAAAACACATCATTCCACAAAGTACCAAAAGACATCCAATCTTTCCTGATTCTGTCCAGTCTTACCACTTAAAATAAACCCTCTCTCCCCTTTTCAAACAAATATATTCTGAGAAGGAAAACTTAATTAGGATTTGGCTAGCTCCTAATCCTCATCTGTCTGAGCGTCAGTCCTCCACTTCTACAGAAGAACCTGTATGCCTGTGCCCAACCACAACTGCTTATCATTGTGTGTCACTGATGGTACGGGTAGGGGTCTGAGACTTACTGTAAGTCTCAGACTTCCACCCCTGCTGTAAACAATCTTCCTGCTATTAATAAAGTCCCAGTAGGAATGTCAAAAAATTGTTTTGACAAAAGAATAACGTTGGAGTCCTATCTCACATCATTATAAAAATTAGCTAAAAAAAAATTCATAGAGCTAAGTATAAGAGTTAAGACTACTTTTTAGTTAAGACTTCTTGTTTTTCTTAGGAGAAAAAGAATAAACTTTTGCAAAGTTAGATTTGGTAATGGTCTCTTAGATATGACAGAAAACCACAAGTGATGTTGGTAAATGGAATTCATCAAAATGAAAAGCATCGTGCTTCAAATGATGGAAACAATCAAAAAAGAGAAGACACAGCACTGGGAGAAAATATCTGCAAATGATATAACTGATAAGGGACTTGTATGTGGTTTATATAAAGAACTCTTAAAACAACAAAAAAATCAATTAAAAAAGTGAGCACATTTACCCTACATATATTATATATATATATATATATATATATATATATAAATAAAATCATGGGTTCACACTGATAACTCCAATTCTAAATCAGCTACAAAGTTTTAGTTGTAACCTTTTTCATTCTAAACTCTTTTCATATTTTCAAAGCCATTTTCCCCGCTAGTTGGATAATGACTTCTGTTAATCTCAAATTACCAACTTATTGCATTAATCACCTTAGTATGACAGCATTTTACCATCAATCTGCCATGCCATTCCATGCCCCCTCAAGAGATGCCGTCCAGTCTGCTCAGATCCTGACTTCTTGCTGTGGACTACCACCAACCAGCTCCCTAACTGGAACCCTCCTTATCCTGCTCAGGTGTCCAAACCCTGTGTCCAAGCTTCTAACTGTCTGCCTCCCCCTGACATAGAACTCCTATGGAACCTACTGTTCAAATGTCCTCTTTATCACAACTGGGCTCTGACAACCTTAGTTCAGTGATCACCAACCCCATCCCCCTACCCACTGTGCACATGACCTCCTCAAACTTCTTTGGCTGCTCACTCCCTACTCTGGGCCAAAGTCACCCCTGACCTCACCTTCCCACAAATGTTCTATCTTCTGCAGAGACTTCATCGCCACTCACTGGCCACTACTATTACCTACACCCTGCACCACAACTTGGCAAAGAATAATAATAATAAAAAAGAACCTATGGCTTGAGCCCTGGACTCCTTCAAGATCCCCAGACCATCATTCATTGAGTTCTCTCTTTTCCTCATGGACAAAGGCTCTGTTCACAGCATTCTTCAAGGTAGTGTTCCAGGCGATGGACAAACTTCACTGAGTTTGCCAGAGAGAGGCTAGAAGAGTGAGATTCCATTTAAAGGAATAGAAAGTGCCAGTCAAAAGAAGAAACTGCTTCCTTCACAGAGGCAGCTACACTTTTGAAAATGAATCTCTGGACTGGAGATCAGCTGACAACTCTGGGAGCCATGAGTTGAAGATAGCAGAGTCACGTGGGAGGAGCCTGGGTCACTGAGTCACTACTGGAGGAAAGCTTCCCCCATCTAGGAATGCTTTGATTAAATGGGGGTAAATTGGCTCCAAAGAAAATCCATGAACTGTTAACACATTGCCAAATTTGATACTGAAACCCAAGGCTGTTACTTAATACCTTTTTGAGGACCTTCAGGGCTCTGCCCCTGCCCACATGAACTGACCAAACACAAACCAGAAGCCTCCAGGGGAGAGAGGTCTCTGTAATCTTTGCAACCAGGATTAGGCTTCCACCCTGTTGAACACAATTATAATTCAAGAGAATGAGCCTCACCCTGGGCTGTGGGCATGATCCTCTACTGCAGTGTGCCCTACCATTATGCCTGTCCAGCTCATGTGCAGAGAATACATAATGGCATGGAGCTGCTTTGATCTCAGAGGCTTCCTGCAGAACTGGGTTAAGATTAGAGTAGTCAGAGCTCATGGGTGACCTCCTCTGGCTGCAATCAGTGTTTTCCACTTATCCAAATGCGCTGGACAGATAGTATCACTATTTGTGCAGTGAGCAGAGCAAAGTTAGACAGTTCTGCTCTTCCCTCATCCACTCACCCTGCACCAGCCCTCAGAAGCTGTTTTCTCATTTTTGAGACAAGGTGCAAGTCTCCATGGGTTTCCTGAGGAGATTATGATACTATAAAGATGAAAAAAAAGCTAGCCAAAAGACTTTTAGCTCAAGTTAGTCAGTGAGAAGACCAGACTGATTACAAAAACCAATGAAGTGCTCAAGTCACCTCCAGTAGAGACCAGTTCTCTGAAATTACACACACTGAGTTTGGTAGTACTTATAAATATCTGGACAGGTCCACTCGTCATTTGAGAACATTGTAGATCTTCTCCCAAAAGAACAAAAGTGAGCCCCCTAAACTCTCATTCCATGGCTTGATTTTAAGGACAGTCACTTAAGGGCTTCCCTGGTAGCTCAGACGGTAAAGAATCTGCCTGCAATGCAGGAGACCCAGGTCACTTAAAAGTTGCTTCAAAATCCCTTAATCTCAAGTGACTGTCCCAGAGCATAATAAAAGCATTTCAGAAGGACACAGAACAACTTCAAAGGGAAATCATGGATGGTTTGAAAATACATATTTTAAAGAAAGCCTAAAACTGCTATCCCAAGAAGCTATGGGTGAGATGGAGGAAGAGTGGAAAATAAAAGAACAGGAAAAAATGCTTGGCAACTTGAAAACACAAAGGAAAGAGGCTTTCCACGGTAAAGAGGGCCCATTAAAATCTCTGAAAGTGCACTAAAGACAGTAACTTTGCCTGATTTCTCTAGAGATTACATCGTTGATGGCAACTTGAAATTAGATAAAGAGAAAGGCAGAAACTTGAGAACTCTCTGGACTGTCAATCAGAAGTCAGTTTAAAGGAATCCACCGACTCTGACAAATGTTTCCTTAAAAAGGTTTGAAGGAGAAAAACCGATGACTATTTTAAAAGTGAAGAAAATTAAGTAAACAAATCACTTACAGTTCAAATGAATGCTCTCCAAAGTAGACAAAGTCTTTGCAGTCTGAAAACAGTTTGAAAGTGAGGTCCAAAAACTTCAGCTAAAACTTCAAATAGTGTCTGAACTATGTTAAGAATTAAGAATGCGTGACACAAATTTGCAGAAAATAATCAAGGAGAGAATTTACTGCATATAAATTGAGAAATGTCCCAAAGTCCACAAAAATATTAGTCATATACATCAGAAGGATAATCCCTAGAAAGTATGGCCTTGAGAAAGAGCTGGAAAGAAGCACTTCCTTTTATCAAAGCTGGATTGTCTCCCATGAGAAAAAAAGCTCAAAAAACTTGTTTAGCAGCTGAAGGTACAAGTCCACCCCAAACTCCCTAACTACCCTTCCCTCTCCAACCCTCCCACCAGCAACCATAAGTTCTTCTCTAAGTCTGTGAGTCTTCCTATTTTGTAAGTTCATTTGTATCATTTTAGATTCCACATATAACTGAACTCTGTTCAATGTTATGTGGGGCCTGGATGGGAGCGGGGTCTTGGGGGAGAATGGATACATATGACTTTGTATGGCTTTGCTGTTCACCAGAAACTATTACCACATTGTTAATCGGTTATAACTCAAAACAAAATAAAAAGTTAAAAAAAAAAAAAAGGAAGTTGTCTGGCAGTTACTGAGCTAAGAAGATAAAATAAACAGACAAAACTGGCTGGAGCAGTTTAAATCCAGCTTTTCCTAAGTTGCCCACATTGTTCCACATGTATCCCTGGACAGAGATAGAAGAGTATCAGGAAATTCTGAATCATCAGGCCCCCAAGGAAGACGGAAAGTTAAGCTCTCACCCTGAACAGGTTAAAGCGTCCACCCACAATGTGGGAGACCTGGGTTCGATCCCTGGGTCAGGAAGATCCCCTGGAGAAGGAAATGGCAACCCACTCCAGTATTCTTGCCTGGAGAATCCCATGGATGGAGGAGCCTGCTGGGCTACAGTCCACGGGGTTGCAAAGAGTCAGACATGACTGAGTGACTTCACGTTCACATTCACTCTTTTGCTACCATTACTGGGAGGTATCAGGTCCTCACATCACCTGCTCAACTCACCTAGTAGTCAATCAGTCTTCCTCTCTCTCAGCTGTTGCTCAGCCGTGTCTGACTCTTTGCGACCCCATGGACTGCAACATGCCAGGCTTCCCTGTCCATCACCAACTCCTTGAGCTTGCTCAAACTTATGTCCGTAGAGTCCACGATACCACCCAACCATCTCCTCCTCTGCCATCCCCTTCTCCTCCTGCCTTCAATCTTTCCAAGCAGCAGGGTCTTTTCCAATGAGTCAGTTCTTCGCATCAGGTGGCCAAAGTTTGGAGTTTCAGCTTCAGCATCCGTCCTTTCAATGAATATTTAGGACTGATTTTCTTTAGGACTGACTGGTTTGATCTTCTTGCAGTCCAAAGGACTCTCAAGAGTCTTCTCCACCACCACACTTCAAAAGCATGAATTCTTCAGCACTCAGCTTTCTAACTCTCACATCCACACATGACTACTAGAAAAACCATAGCTTTGACCACATGGATCTTCGTCGGCAAAGTAACGTCTGTGCCTTTTAATAAGCTGACTAGGTTGGTCATAGCTTTTCTTCCAAGGAGCAAGTGTCTTTTAATTTCATGGCTGCAGTCACCATCTGCAGTGATTTTGGAGCCCAAGAAAATAAAGCCTGTCATTGTTTCCCCATCTATTTGCCATGAAGTGATGGGACCAGATGCCATGATCTTAGTTTTTCTGAATGTTGAGTTTTAAGCCAAATTTTTCATTCTCCTCTTTCACTTTCATCAGGAGGCTCTTTAGTGCTTTGCTTTCTGCCAAAAGGGTGGTGTTATCTGTGTATCTGAGGTTATTGATATTTCTCCCTGCAATCTTGATTCCAGCTTGTGCTTCATCGAGTCCAGCATTTCACAGTGATGTACTCCGCATGTAAGTTAAATAAGCAGGGTGACAATATACAGCCTTGACGTACCTCTTTCCCAAATTGGAACCAGTCTGTTGTTCCATGTCTAATTCTAACTTGCTTCTTGACCCACATAGATTTCTCAGGAGGCAGGTAAGGTAGTCTGGTATTCCCCTGGGAATACCTGGTAATTCCAGGTAAGGTAGTCTGGAATTCCCAATTTCCATCTTGAATTCCCCAATTCTCTTTAAGAATTTTCCACAGTTTGTTTTTGATCCACAAAGTCTTTGGCATAGTCAATAAAGCAGAAGTACATGTTTTTCTGGAACTCTTGCTTTTTTGATGATCCAATGATGTTGGCAATTTGATATCTGGTTCCTCTGCCTTTTCTCAAACAGCTTGAACATCTGGAAGTTCATGTTCACGTACTATTGGAACGTGGCTTGGAGAATTTTTAGCATTACTTTGCTGGCATGTGAAGATGAGTGCAATTGTGTGGTAGTTTGTACATTCTTTGACATTGCCTTTCTTGGGGATTAGAATGAAAACTGAACTTTTCCAGTCCTGTGGCCACTGCTGGGTTTTCCAAATTTATTAACATTTACTATGTGGCAGGCATTATCTCACCTAAATCTCACAGGAATCATGAATGGTAATTTAACTATCTTCACTCACATTACTTTTACTTTCAAAGCTTCCTGAGCTTCCTAATTACTTTCAGCATATTTTTCAGCCCTCTTTCACCCAACACGTTAATTTTTAATCCTTCATTAATCCTCTTAACCCGTATTGTTCTATTCAAACCCAAAGGTTCTGTTCCATGTTCCTTGCACTTTTCCTTTTTAAAAATTGAAGTACAATTGACATATAACCACATCAAGTTAACATTCACTACACAGTTATGATTTTTTCTTCTTGTGGTGAGAACTTTTCAGATCTACTCTCTTAGGCACTTTCAAATATACAGTAGTGTTGTTAACTTCCTTGTGATTTTGTGTCTTGAATTCTAAACATACTCTTTTATCTCAATACAACCACCTTGTGTATAAAACCTCTGGCAGCTCCCTACTAAACTCTTAGCTCTTTATTACTCTGACACTTACTTTTGTTATTTTCTTTTGCTTTTTGTAGGACAGGGATGGAAACTTATCTATGTTGTTACTACAGCCTCTTTTCTATTATATGGTTCTCAATAAATGCATAAATGAGTTTATACAACTCTTCAGATTTGATTTTACATTGAAAATTATGCCTTCAACTTATGTTGATAACTATATATATTAAGAATGATATTAAAAGGACTTCCCTAATGGTCCAGTAGTTAAGACTCCATGGTCCCAATGCAGGGGGCCTGGTTCAATCCCTGGTCAGGGAACGAGATCCTGCATGCTGCCACTAACAGCCTGCATGCCTCAATGAAGACTTAAAACCGCCCCCATCAAAACAATATTATACATAAGAACACATATAGTTTCGGCTCTCTAGCACTTCATATATTATTTTTAACTACAGATTTAATTATAGATTTTCAGAGTCTGTCTCCAAGTTAAATTATAAGAACTTGAACCATACCATCCCCTTCAGCTTTCTTGTTAGTAAACAACCAAGCATCAAGCACCATGATATATATAAATGCTTTTTGACAAAATGAGGAAAAATACCTGGGGCAGATGACAGCCTAATAGCAACAATGAGGGTTCAGGTTCAAGTGATGGCAAAACAACTTCTGGAAAAAAGGTAAATTGTACATCATTTCTGTATTACAGAACAGTATAATTTTTAATAACTAAACTCCCCATCATATTTTTTAGATCACTTTCAGATCCTGCCACCTTCTCAAGCTTTTAATATTAACTATATCTTAATTCACTCTATGTCAATGACAAACTAGATCATAAACATTTTCATTTATCTTAGTGTATGTTATAGCCATTCACTGCTTAGCCATAGATCATAAAACTATTGATGTCAATTATGTATTATAAACACACCTATAAAATTAGAGCCCTGGAATGAAAACAGAGATCTAAACAGCCACTTAGTATTTTATATATATACTAAATCAGAAAGGAAAATTTTTTGGTAGGAAAAGTCATAAGGAATGAGAGAAAAGAGCTAATACATGAGAAAGAAGAATGTTATTTCAGCATGTTTTAACTTAGCATTTAAAATGATACTGAACACTGACATCCAAATGGCTTATTAATTCTATACTAAATGTGGAAACATACTCTTTTAGGATCATGAAGTCCTGCAGGTAGCATTGTGGTGATTTTTCTTCCTTTACATGGACACTTTAATGGATGACCTTTAAAGAATACTAAATGATAACACTGAACACAAAGAACTGGGGAATTTGACTTTGTACTCTTTGGCCAAGAATCCAGAAATCCACAACATACCAAACTGGAGGCAGAGGAAAAAGAATTGGACTTTTTGATTATATAAATCCATTAATTTCACCACATTTTTAGTAAAAATGGGGTATTACTTTTTAAAAAGTAAACTAGACCTTAAATAATATAAGCTAACTAGATTCCTCATTTGTTCAACAAATGCATATTGAATACCTACCGTGTGACAACTGCTGGGGTGACAATGATGAAGAAGACTAACAAGGTCTCTCTCTTTTTAAGGAAGACAGGCCTTAAATAATTGCATACAAATAATCTTATTACAGCTTTGAAGGAGTTCCAAGTACTTCTCACTCTATAACCTCCATCTGAGTGACTGCAATAACATGATGCTGGCTGGCATAAGGAGATAAATGAGAGCATATATAATGAAACATTAAGTCAAAGAGAACATCTGGGAAGACCATGAAGTCTTGAACTTTCTAGGAACTAAAAGAAAACTACAGTACAGAAAGCAAGGAGGAGGGTCAATTAAAATGAAGCTGGAGAGTGAAGCAGGCACAGACTGAAGATCCCCAAGTAGGGAGGAGGGACTTTAAGGTTCACCATACCACACAGAGCTTTGATAGTCATATTAAGATTTTGATTTAGGAGTCAGAAAAGTATTAGTGGTTAATAAGTGAGAGCCTTCACTGGGAATAAAGTGAGTCACAAGTAATTTAAGTAGTTTCTGGAAGTGATCTACAGAATTCTTCTCAGACAAAAGGTGAACTGTTTTAGATTTAAAAAGTTGAGTAGGTAAATCAATGCAATGTATTCAAGTATCACCCACTTCTCCCTGAAATCCAATCAGTTTCTAAACTGACAAGGAAATGGGGAAGGTGACTAGAGTACAACATAGACATGATTAGCAAAGTTACTGCCTTTAAGTATGAATACAGGCTTTTGAGAGACTTTAACAACTTTCCAGGAATATTCTCACTGCCCTCTTCATTTTGGTAACTAATACATTTCAATGTAGTTTCAAAAGAAGTCTTCAGGCCTACTCTTCTGTACTATTTTCAACCTTGGACTATCAACTCCAGGTGATGAGGTTTAATAATATCACCACAAATGGAATGTGGATGAGTATACAATCATTATCCCAAATAAGATAATGAATACAAACATTGAGTAAGTATAAAATCTACCTTTTATTTAAGATGAGGCAAATCTGAAATACCATAACGTTAAACCCCAAGAGTAAGCTGACCCATAAACACTGCTTTACCATGAAATTTAAATAACTGCTCTGTACTGAAAAATATGCAAAAAAGGAGAAGAGTATTCATAAATAACTTAAAAAGGTGCTCACATTCATCATTTTAAACTAAAAAAAATTAATGCTTTTAAATATCATTTTGGAAAATCACTATGAACCAACCCCTCAATAAATGTATTGGGGGAAATTAGATGAAGGGTACCTGAAACTTCTCGTATTATCATTGCAACTTCTGAATCTAAAATTATTTAAAAAGTTGAAAAAACATATTTGGCTTAAGATTACTTACTTTGATCAATGTAGAATTTGGTGATGGATTAAGAAAAAAAAAAGTTAAAACAATGAAATCCAGAGTGAAATTTTAAAGCAGAAGTCATGTAAAGTTATACAAAAAGGATTTAAAGCATTAGGTTCAAATATTGAATATACCATCCACTTGAAGAAGGAAATGGCAACCCACTCAGTGTTTTTGCCTGGAGAATTCCATGGACAGAGGAGCCTGGAGGTCTTAAGTCCATGGGGTCGCAAAGAGTTGGACATGACTGAAGCAACTTAGCACAGCACATACCATCCACTAGCTGAGTGACCTAGGACACACCACTTAAACTTTCAAGATTACTGTGGAAGTCAAATGAGATATGTGGAAACAAAGTTTGTAAATTGTAAAGCCTCGTAAAAATGCTGTTAGTGATTCAAATTTCCTAGCTTAAAATTCCTTTTCGTAAAGATCTGTCCTCATTTTATATCACGTTATCTTTCAACAGAACAAGAACGCACTTCAAAAATGGTATTCAAACAAGGAAATACAGCAACTCAGTTTATTACATGCAGATTCTTCTGCACTGATGCTAACAGTTCACTGGTCCAAAATTACTAAAATACTTAAAAAACTATACATTATGTAAACAAAACATAAATAAGACAGCATAGTTCTTTGTACATATAGTTTAGTACAGGTTGTTAAGGATTTAGGGATATGTACAATTTTACACAATGGACTGCATTTTCACAATGCATAAATATATATATATCTATTTTTTTACAGAAACAAAAATATTATTCCACTAAAGACACAAAATATTGTATCAGCGATACACGCTGCAACAGTCCAAATTCAAGAAGAAACATGTCGATGCAAGTGTGCAAAACCCTAGCTTATTCCAAACTAGTCAAACTTGACTGTTCAATGTCATACAGACAGGTAAATCCTGTCTATTTTAAACAAATAACCTTTGAAAACATACTCATACCAATGAGCAAAATGGAACAGATTTTTTCCTCCCCAAGAAAATCAAAGCCTTGTTGCAAGCTAATGAAAAGATACATTAACACACACACAAACTATGTATAGTATGTTTTCAACAGTATAATAAAGTTAAAATTTTTATGGGAGTCAAAACAATGCCCCATTATTTAAAAACTGGCTCGTTTAGTCTAAATTCAAGATGCAGCTGTGTCAGGCTTCTCTAAGCCAGATGACTGAAAAGCAGGGAAGACAGAGGCAGGATTTCGACTGGCAGATACAATCTGAGAGAGTGATGGAGAGACTGAAGGAACCTTAGATGCTGGAGTATTTATGGTATTCAAAATGGCTCCTTCTGGGCTGACCAATAGTTTTTTGACTGATGTGTCCAAATGAAATACTGAAGTGTTACTTGGCAGTGGAGGATTACTAGAACAAATGGCAGAAACCAAAGATGTCTTAGCCAAAAGAGTTGCTGGAGGAGACTTAATTACTGAAGTCAGTGACACTGTTGGTACAGGAGGTGGAACAGAAACTTTAGCAGTTGGGTTTATGATTTGCGGTGCTGCAGGTACTGTGGATAGAGAACTTGCATTCCCAAGAGAGTTTACAATTTTTGTAGAGCTTTTTAGACAATGTTTTACAGATTGCCCACTTAAAGAATTATTTGATGCCAGTGTGATCTTCTGGGCCAGGTTATCTACTGGTGTAGGCTGAGCGCCTTGGCCACTATTAAGAACTAAGGGAGGTCCATATTTTGGATTAGCAGATATAAGAAGAACATGGCTGCCAGCTCCAAGACCTTGTGGTGGAACAATAAACCGGGCTCCATTAATCATGATCTGAGTACCAGGTGCCAAAGGTGTACTGGTATTGATGACAATTTTTTGCTGGATACAAGGTTCACTGAGCTGACTCCCTATTACACTAGTTACATTTGATGGTGCTGTAGCAGTGTGAATGGCAGTGACACCTGGAGTAGGACTGTAACTAGGGGTTGGTTTTAAGAAAGCAGGGGACATTTGCTGGTTTGGGAGAGAAGCAAAATTGGAAATGTTAATTATTTTACCTGGATTTGGTGAAAGGGATGGCAATTCAGTTTGAGGTTTATTTGTGTTTATATTTGTTGGCACTGTAGTTGAAACCCCTGGTGACTGAATCTGGACCGAAGTCCGAGATTGTCTTTTAGAAAGAGATACAGAACGTGTGGTTCCTGGTACTGTTGCTGCTTGTGCAACTGTGTTGATTATTTTAGGGGACACAGTCACAGGTGTAGGCAAGGCAACAGTAACAGGGATTTGCAAAGCTGATGTTAGACATTTCGGAGACACTGTTGGTTGTGTAGTTGAAATCAGAACAGATGATGCAAGATGTCCTGTTTTCACAGTTGATATAGCCACAGTGTTTCCGAGATTTGACGTGCAAAGTCTGTTTGACAAACTAGGCATAATTCTTGAAGAGGTATCATTTCCACTGACTAAAACAGGAGGTCGTGTCCCAACTGAGGCAGAGGTTGAGGTCACTGAAACAGAACCCAAAGATACATTTGCTCCTGTTCCTGAAAACATGTTTACTGTTCTTGAAGCAGAAACCACTGATTCATTAACAGGAGTAATATTTTGACTCATAAAATTTGAGCTTACTGGAACTGAACTGCCACTTGTTGACAATGGTAAAACATAGCCCTTGCTACTTTTTTCTTCTCCTTTTGAGGTTACATTTTGCAGTATGTTAATTGACGGTAGAGCTGGCACACTGCCTGAAGTATTAACAATTGCTTGGCCTATGTTTAGCCCAATTTTCACATCTTTTATCTGAGACACAGTTGGCGATGAATTTATTTTTATTGGTGTTCCCACTGTAGATGGAATTAGTACTATCTGGGGCTGTTCTGGAGACTTAACATATGTTTTACTCAATGGAGAAGGAAGAGCTTGTTTTAATGGTTCTGCTACAATAGCTGGGGTTGAAGTGCCACTGGGAATTGCAGCATTTATAAAAACTAATTTCTGGGCAGAAACACCTGGAGATGTTGGTGCTGGTGCCACATTAATCGAAGTTCCACTGCCAGAAGAAAGAACAGATGGAGCTGACACCAGCATAAGTTTCTGCACTGGAGTCCCACTGATAGTATCTCCATTTGCTGCTGCTGTTGCTTCTGATCTTGTAACAGGGTAACTTTTTGTGACATAATCTACTTGTTGATGTTTAGCTGGTGTACGAACAACATTTGAACTGGTTTGTCCAAAATTTCCTGTTGATACGTTAATTACACTTACCGAACTATTTGCTGTTGATGACAATAGAGGGCTAGAAGAAACAGAGGACTTTAAGGGAGAGGAGGGCATGGGTGAAGTTTTATCTATCATATGGCCCAAATTACCACTGCAGGAAGGTTGGCTGAATGTAAATTTAAGATTTTTCCCTGTGGATGGATTAAAGCCAGCTGGAATGGAAACAGAAGTAGGTGCTTGGCCAAAAGATGGGAGACTAGATGTAGCAGTTGTTCCAGCCACTGACGAAAAAGCAGATGATGATGAAGTTGTTGATTTTGGTACCAGAAATGCCTGAAGCTGAGGAGCAATAGTAAAAACTGAACTTGAAGATAAACTGTTGGGTGAATTCTGATCTGGATTGGTCTGTACTTTTACAACTCCAGTGTTTCCACCTCGTGTCCTAACAAGAATCGACTGTGAATCTCTTATACACACAGTTTTCAGTTCTTGCTTTGCTTCAGAAGAATCAGCAGTTTGTTGTGCAAAACAGTTGAGGGAACTACCGGAATTTGTAGATCCATTTAGTGTTGTTGCTGATAACTGAGGCTGAACTGTTGAGGAAATGGTGGGTGAAGCAATGGGCTGCGGGAATGCAGCAGCTGAAACTGTGTTCTTGACTTTTCCTGCCTCACTCTGGCTAGTCTTAACTGGTGGTGCTAACAAATTACTTATGGAGGTTACAGGTGTCAAAGACTGTGGTCTAGCACTACTCACATTTGATGAAGGGATAACTATCTTGTTGAAAGCTGTATTAGGTAGTTGTGTAGAAACAGTTCCTGTTGGGTTGACAAGAACTGATGGTAAAGAAGAGTTTACATTTGCTGTCTGTGGGAAAGGTGAACCATGTTGTTCTATACCTTTTTGTTGAAGTGGTGGTATTTCTTTTGCAACTGCTTTCCCTTCCTTGTGCTGAATCACAAAATTCTTAGGCAGAATGAGAACCTGTTGCATAATTTTTTCTCCTGATTTAGGATCTAGCATAGGTTGCATCTGAATCTTTACAGAGCTGTTATGAAGATCTATGGGCAACCACTGACCACAGGGCATTTTGTATACCATCTGTAAAGGACCTTTTGTACTGGTGTGGCAGGTCAATGCTGGCTTTATGGGGCTTGCTTCTGGAGGAGATATCACTGGCTTTTCCACAGCAGGGGCACTTCTACCTGTGGAAGGGGGCAGTTGATTTGTTAAGGTCACTTTGTTCCCAATATTCTTTGCAAGCAAGGCCTGAATAGGTTTGGTCCCTTTCTGGAGAGTAGACACTGGTGTTGAATCCAATGAGGCAAATGACTCTGGACACAGTGGCTCTGTATGCTTTGATTCATTCAAACAGTCCATCTGCACATCACCTTCTGCATTCTCAACCACTGTCTCATTTGTGCTTAACTTTGCTTTCTTCCTTGGGGAAAGCTCTTTTGTGCTATCATCCAGGTAACTAATTTGCTTGGACTGTCGTTTAAGTGTTTTAGGCAGTGTCTTCAGTACATCTTTAGAAGGCAATTCCTTTTTCAACAACTTACTTCTGGCCATAGGAAAATCTATTTCTGACAATTTCATATCATCTGAAAATGATAAAAACAAGCATTTTGTTTATATAAAACAACAACTGAATAGCAATGATAAGATCAATTATAAAAACAGAAAGTCAATCTTTGATCCAGCAATTTATTAGAAAAACTGTAGTGTGATTCAAAAGTCTCAGTACCACTGATGGAAATTAAGGTAAGGAGACCACTGACATGGTTATCCTGATATTGTAACCATTCCCAAGAACAACATATTATTAGTGAGAAAATTATTTTTGGTCAGATTCTGCTGCCAATACAAGTGTAAAAGGAAACTTTACAACTTGAGATACTCAAGCCAGCAATTAGGGCTCAGAATTTAGAGTAGACTAGTACTCTACTAGATTACTTTTCTTATTCTAGACAGAGAAATCTTCATATCAAAGAGAGATGTTTCTCCCTATTTTTTTTTCTTTTTAGAGAGAGACTGTAAAGAATAAAAAACATTCAGTTTTTTCTGCTGTTCAATTATTCCTACAGTAAAAAATTTATGTTCATATCTTTTAAACTGGGCTGATGAGAAGTTACACCTTTTCAATTCACCAAAGACATGAAATGTAATAGGTTAATACATTTCTAAGCACAAATTTTCATACCTATCAGATAACTAAGGAAAGTTATTTAACTGGATTTATAGAATAATATAATCTGACAAACTGAAAGGAATTAAAGATAATCTTATCCAGCCTCCTTATAAGAATGAGGTGTCCATTCTAGTCACATTAGGTCATCAACATAAAAAACAAAAACAAAAAACTCTTCACAATTATTAGGGACTTGCCAAGTCCCATTTAAGCAAACATCAGATATACTGTTTCAAAAATAATAACAATAAAAGGAAGAGGGGATACACCTATTTCGAAGGGATTGTATATTAACGATGTGTGGTCTGTACTGAGCAATAACATGCCTAGTTTGGAGTCAGGTACTGGTTCCAGAAACTCCCAGAACAGTAATAATGACTCCAAAGAACCTTTAATAAGACATTAACACACCTTCAAACATAACAGATTTCCTCAATCAATAAACCTCATTAACCAGACTATCTTCTATCTCCACAAAAGATACTAAAATTTCTCTTTGTGCTTGTAGTGTTGATTTAAAGAAAGTTTGAATGCCCACCTGAATCAAAATGATCCTTCTCCAGGATATCTAGAGGTTCTGTGGTGTCTGTAGACTTGCTACTGACTTCTACTTTAGAGGTTTCTCTTCCAGGATCTCCTTCACCTTCTTCACTAGTCCACAGTTCTCTAGCAAATTTATCATGATCAGGCTGTCTTCTAAAATCATCATAGTCTTTCTTTAGGCGACTCCTGAAATAAAATATTCAGCATAAAAATACATATGTGTTAATCTCTTGGAAGCTAAAGTAACTCAACATTTCAAACTATTTATTTCAGTATTTTCAATTAAGTCACTAAACCTATATTTTAATCAAGTGTGTGTAAGATGCCAATGATGATTGTTCAAGAAGACACAACACAGGGTGTAGGCATAGGAAGCTTAAAGATTGTATCTGTAAAGTATTTGCACATACCACCATCATTTTAAAGGCTACTGGGAGACCTATTAAGTGTGAAAATGTGAAAAAGATTAACTTTTTTTTTCTAGCTGCACTGACAGAAATAGACTTGAGATAGTCTTAAAATTGATTATAATACTATTTAAAAGGTCACTTAAAAGCATTAATCAAAAAATTCTAAGAAACAAAATTTATTATTTTTGACTCCTACAAAGAGTAATAAACAAAAATAATCCTTCATTTAATACTGAAAGCAATCCTATCTAAACCTGGGGTCTCACTAGAATTTTTTTTAAAATTAAGTATAGGGAAACAAAGCTGGAAAGTGATTTTTCCCAAAGCTGGAAAGTGATCCTTTTCACATAAAAACATAGTACTTATGTTTCTATGAGACTGCAAGAGATAGAAACATTTCCAAGTGACTGCATGGTATTTTAGAAATCCTTTATTATTCATTTGCTTTCAATTGAGTTTCTCTGTTCTATTTTAATCTTTATTTTGTTTGTTTAAAAAAATCTGAACATACATTCTCTAATTTACTTTTGCTACAAATCCCTATCTGTGCATACCGGAGTTTAAATCTCACCTCTGTCACTTAACAGTTGTAAGACTTCAGACAAGTTCCTTAAACTTTCTAAGCATCAGTTTACTTATGTGTACAAAGATACAAAGATACTTAACTCATAGTTATGTGTGGCACATAAATACTTAACAAATGTTAGTTAATAATTAGTTTTAATTTATTTACGTTTCAATGATTGCTTAAGGGTTTTACAGAGCAGATGAGAGCTATAAGATAATAGACTGGATTATCAAAGGATAACTAAATTTAATTTCCTTTTAGAACTATCTAAAGGGGGGTAGTATAAAGTTTCTCCCTTTTCAGTCGTCTTTTCACCTTGGCTAAAGACTTTGCTCTCTATTTCACAGAAAATGGAAGAAGCAATCAGACAAGAACTTTCATATGCTCACACCTTGTCTGCAACTTAAGACTTTCATCTGTACTCATATTCTCCATCTAACCTCCTCATATTCTCTAAGCTAATCCCTCCAACTTATGCATCCTCCCTCAACTAGTCAAGAATCTCCAAAGTACCTTCCATTGTCTGATCCATTTCTGCCTCTCTATTTGATCATTTCCACCAGTATACAAACATGTTATTTCTCCCAGGAAGAAAAACAAACAAGGACAAAAACAAAATTTAAGCACTCTCTTGACTCCAACTTGTCCTTCCAGGTACTGCCCTATTTCTCTGCTCTACTTTTATAGAAAAACTCCAATTCCTCACCCCTCATTCTCTTCAAAAGACTAAGACTTTTACCCTCATTTTCCTCAGTTCATCATGAGCAGTTTCCTTTTTGAAACCTCTTTTTTTTTTTTTAACCTGTTTCTAAGACATCACTATTTCTCTTGGTTATGCTCCTATCTTGCTGAATACTCCTCCTCAGTCTCTTCTGCTGAGTCCTACCATCTCCACCACATCTAAATGCTGGAGTCTCCCAGGGTTCAATCTCTCTTAACTGTGCTCATACACTAGGTGATTTATATTATCTCATAGCGTAAGTATAATATATATCCTGACAACACCCGAATTTATACCTTTAGTCTGGTTTACTCCCTTGAATTGCAACTCATATACTAAACTGCTTATTCAGTATCTCCAATTAGATGGCTGAAAGGGATATCAAACATAACATGTTGAAATCCTAACTCCTCAATCCATCCCCTCCCCCAAATTCTGTTTCCTCCATCTCAACTAATGGCAATTTCATTATTTTAGCTGTTTAGATAGAAATATTGGCACCACCTTTTTCTCCTCATTTTTTTCTGACACTCCATATGCAAGTCTTAAGGAAATTCTACCAATCCTACTTTCAAGATATTTCCAGAATTCAACCACTCTTTGCTGTCTGCATTGCTACTATTGTCGTCCAAGCCACTATCATTTTTCACCTAGACTATTGCTAAGTATAACTGATTTCCTGCCTGTATCTTTGTCCCACTCTAATCTCAACCAAGCAGGCAGAAGGGAGTACTTTAAAAAAAGTCAGGCCATGTAATTCCTCTGTTTAAAACCCTTCAAAGGCTTCTTGTCTCAGAGTAAAAGCCAAACTCCTTAAATTCCTATATGGTCTGGCTGTGTTGTTGTTCAGTCATTTAGTTATTTCCAACTCTTTGCTACCTATGGACTGTAGCATGCCAGGCTCCTCTGTCCTCCACTATCTCCCAGAGTTTGCTCAAATTCATGTCCATGAGTTGGTGATGCTATTTAACCATCTCATCCTCTGAGGCCCTGCTTCTGCTGAAAAGACATTATTTTCTGTTTTTTTAATAGCCATCCTAATGAGTATAATGTGGTATATCACTGTAGTTTGGATTTCCACTTCCCTAATAATGAATGAAATTGAGTACATTTTTTAAGTGCTTATTGGCAACTTATGTATCTTTGGAGAAACGTCTAGAGATTTTGCTGTTGTTTTTGATTGAATCTCCTTACTAGTTACGTCTATTCAGAAACAGACATGATCTGGCTACCTTTCTCTGTATTTCTCTGGAAAAGACATGATCTGGCTACCTTTCTCTGTATTTCTCTGACTCTCGACTCTTACCACTTTCCTCTTCATTCACTCAGCTCTCCTTATTCTCACCCCTTTGCATTTCCTATAAATGTCAAACATGCTTTCAACCTTAGAGCTTCTGTATCTTAGATATCCACATGGTTCTCTTCCCTATTTCCTTCAGGTCTCTTTTCAAACACCAACTCATCAAGGAAACTTTATCCAACATCCTGTAAAAAAGCAATCATTATCCCATCTAAGCCAAGCATTTCTTTCTGTTTTAAAAAGTATTTATTCATTTTTGGCTGTGTTGGGACTTTGTTGGCACGCCTGGGCTTTCTCTAGTTGTGAGTGGGGGCTTCTCATTGCAGTGGCTTCTCTTGTTGAGAAGCATGGGCTCTAGGGTGTGCAGGCTTCAGTACTCGCAACACATGGGGCCTAGAGCATGGTGGCTTCAATAGTTGTGGCCCATGGGTTTCACTGTTTCAAAGCAAGTGAAATTTTCCTGGACCAGGGGTCAAACCTGTGTCCCCCGCAGTGGCAGATGGATTTTTGACCACTGGACCACCAGGGAAGTCCAAAACAAGTATTGACTTTTTGTTTTTCTGTATAGCACAGTGAACTATATTCAATATCCTGTGATAAACCATTATGAAAAAGATGAAAAAGAATACAGTATATAGATGAGTCACTTTGCTGTATAGCAGAAATCAACACAACATTGTAAATCAACTATACTTGAATAAAATACATGTAAAACATTTTAAGTATAGGCTAATTGCTTTACAATATTGTGTTGGCTTCTGCCTTACATTAACATGAATCAGCCATAGGTGTATGTAAGTTCCTTCCCTCGTGAACCTCCCTCCCACCTCATCCCACCCCTCTAATTGTCACAGAGCACCTGACTTGAGTCCCCCACATCACGCAGCAACTTTCCACTGCCTATCTATTTTACATATTGTAATTTACATGCAAAATAAATATATCTTATTCCCTTTAACCAGCTTCATTTTTCTTCACAGCACTTATCATATCTGACATTTGAGTTTGTCTGAATAGACGTAACTAGTAAGGAGATTCAATCAACAACAACAACAAAATCTCTAGACGTTTCTCCAAAGATACATAAATTGCCAATAAGCACTTAAAAAAATGTACTCAATTTCATTCATTATTAGGGAAGTGGAAATCCAAACTACAGTGATATATCACATTATACTCATTAGGATGGCTATTAAAAAAAACAAAATAACAAATGCTGGTGAGGATGTGGAGAAACTGGAGCTCTTATACACTTATGATGGGAATGTAGACTTGTACAGACACTATAGAAAACAATATGATAGTTCCTTAAAAAATCAGGTTTATGATGTCTACCTTCTTTGTGAAATGTACCTTCTATCATTAAAAACATTCATCTTTGTTTCATTTAGAAAAAAATTAGAAGTAGAATTACCATAGTCCACTTCTAGGTATACATCCCCAACATTTGAAACCATGGTCTTAGATATTTGTACACCTATGTTCACAGCAGCATTATTCATAATAACTAAAACATGAAAAGCCTCCCAAATGCCCATTACAGATGAATGAATAAGTAAAATGTGGTATATGCATAAAATGCAATATACAGTTCAGTTGTTCAGTTGTGTCTGACTCTTTGTGAGCCCATGGACTGCAGATTGCCAGGCATCCCTGTCCATTACCAACTCCTGGACTTTACTAAAACTCATGTCCATTGAGTTGGTGATGCCATCCAACAATCTCATCCTCTTTTGTCCCCTTCTCCTCCCGCCTTCAATCTTTCCCAGCGTCAGGGTCTTTTCAAATGAGTCTTTTTTTTCCTTTACATTCAGTCTTTAAAAGGAAGTAAACTCTACAAAATAGATGAACTTTGAAAATATTATGCTAATTGAAATAAAGACAGTCACAAAAAGACAAATATTTTATATTATATGATGTACTTAGAGTGATGCTTTCAAAGGCCCACTTGACTTCACATTCCAGGATGTCTGGCTCTAGATGAGTGATCACACCATCGTGATTATCTTGGTCGTGAAGATCTTTTTTATACAGTTCTTCTGTGTATTCTTGCCACCTCTCCTTAATATCTTCTGCTTCTGTTAGGTCCATACCATTTCCATCCTTTATCGAGCCCATCTTTGCATGAAATAGTCCCTTCGTATCTCTAATTTTCTTGAAGAGTCTTTCCCATTCTGTTGTTTTCCTCTATTTCTTTGCATTGATCGCTGAGGAAGGCTTTCTTATCTCTCCTTGCTATTCTTTGGAACTCTGCATTCAGATGCTTTTATCTTTCGTTTTCTCCTTTGCTTTTCACTTCTCTTCTTTTCACAGCTATTTGTAAGGCCTCCCCAGACAGCCATTTTGCTTTTTGCATTTCTTTTCCATGGGGATGGTCTTGATCCCTGTCTCCTGCACAATGTCACAAACCTCCGTCCATAGTTCATCAGGCACTCTATCTATCAGATCTAGTCCCTTAAATCTATTTCTCACTTCCACTGTATAATCATAAGGGATTTGATTTAGGTCATACCTGTAGGTGACACCACCCTTATGGCAGAAAGTGAAGAAGAACTAAAGCGCCTCTTGATGAAAGTGAGAGAGGGGAGTGAAAAAGTTGGCTTAAAGCTCAACATTCAGAAAACGAAGATCATGGCATCTGGTCCCATCACTTCATGGCAAATAGATGGGGAAACAGTAGAAATAGTGGATGACTTTATTTTGGGGGGGCTCCAAAATCACTGCAGATGGTGACTGCAGCCATGAAATTAAAAGACACTTACTCCTTGGAAGGAAAGTTATGACCAACCTAGATAGCATATTCAAAAGCAGAGACATTACTTTGCCAACAAAGGCCCATCAAGTTAAGGCCACGGTTTCTCCAGTAGTCATGTATGGATGTGAGAGTTGGACTGTGAAGAAAGCTGAGCGCCGAAGAATTGATGTTTTTGAACTGTGGTGTTGGAGAAGACTCTTGAGAGTCCCTTGGACTGCAAAGAGATCCAATCAGTCTATTCTAAAGGAGATCAGTCCTGGGTGTTCTTTGGAAGGACTGATGCTAAAGCTGAAACTCCAGTACTTTGGCCACCTCTTGCGAACAGCTGACTCATTGGAAAAGACTCTGATGCTGGGAGGGATTGGGGGCAGGAGGAGAAGGGGACGACAGAGGGTGAGATGGCTGGATGGCATCACCGACTTGATGGACGTGAGTTTGAGTGTGCTCTTGGAGTTGGTGATGGACAGGAAGGCCTGGCGTGCTGCAATTCATGGGGTCGCAAAGAGTGGGACACGGCTGAGTGACTGAACTGAACTGAACTTAGAGTAGTCAAAATCATAGACACAGAAAGTACAATGGTGGTTGCTAGGGGATGGGGGAAGGAAGGTACAGAGCTTCAGTTTCACAAGAAGAAGAGTTCTGTAGATGAATGATGGGCTGAGAGAAACACAACATTATGAATGTTAAAAAAAGTGGTATTAAATGTATCACTGAACCATACACTTAAAACTAGTTAAGATGGTGAATTTTATTTGTGCATTTTACCACAATGGAATAAACTAGGGGAAAAAAAATATAAACCACACAGTAGGGATTTTGTTTAATTAACATTACCTTGTCAGGACTTAGGAAGTGCCTTGCACACAGGATCAAAAATATCTGAACTACAAATCAACGGACACTAGTAATTCCAGGACATCTTCCATAATCATAAAGTAAGAGTGTTAAACTAAGTGAAACAGATAATAAAGCTTGATTTACCTGTTTCTTTGAAAAGCTTTCATTAACTTTGGTTCCCATGGCAGCAATTCGTTTAAAAGACGTATCAATGTACTATGCAATTCTTTTACAGCTTGCCTCCGATGATACCATTTGCCCTAAAAACACAATTTGAAAAGTAAATCCTTTAGATTTAATCTAAAAGTCAACACCAAGACTTATTTTCTGAGTAAAAAAAAAGCAAAAACAAAATGTTGATACCCATTAAATAAGTACATATCTCTTCTTCAGAAGGTTGCAGAAAGGAGAAAAATATCCTTTAACAAATCTTCTTCGATATACTTTAATGATTTTCAACTATACAGGAGAAATCTAAAATGCATTGAATCAAACTAGGACATAAAAAGTTTTTTAAAGCTTTTAATTGGGTCAATTATAAATATTCAATAAATCACAAAAATGTATGTAAAGATACAAACATTCATATAATTATGTAAATTATATGGCTCATTTCTGTAATGCTTTTGTGATTTTTTCAAAAGGCTGGGGAAAAAAAAGAAAGAGAAAAACCCAAATTGTTATCATGTCCAAAAGCAGTCCTCTTAACAAACTTCCTTAGGAAATTTTACAATTATTTTATTTAAAAATGTTTTCAGCACAGAAAAGCAAACAAGTGGTCACCATTTCCATTATTTTTATGCTATATTAAGGGATAATAATTTGACATCCCCCTCCCCATTTGCTAAGTATTATCCTAAGTATTTCATTCATACATGGAGAGAAAAAGACAGGGAGAGAGAGATTGAGTGAGCATGAGTGTGTACATGAAATAGCAGTTTCAAAAACCTTCTAAGGTGTGTGCATTTTTAGTCTTACTTAACAAATGATGAAACTAAGGGTCAGGGAGATCAAATGACTTGTTTAAAGGTTCTCTGACTTAAACCCAGATCTGCCTGTTGGTGTAGTCCAAGTTCTAGAACTAACTGTATCACTACCTCTTAAAAACTGTATCACATAAATTCAGTCTGACACAGGTTATAAAAACCTCTAGTAAAGATATATTTCACTGTACCCATAAAATCATTTGCATACCATAGAAACAATAAGATTATAGAAGTTATATCTTTAGGTAAGCAACTTCTCCACATCTATCAACATCACCACCACTATCACTATTATCATTTACTGTTATATAACCATGTTGTAATTTTTATTTGGTAAACAGCTTTGAGATATAATTTACATACCACACAGTCCACTCATTTTACTTCTTTTATAACAAAAACATACAAGTAAATGTTACAGATCGCATTTAACCTGCATAAAACTAGATTTCATCCCACAGGAACTCTGAGTTACATTTGCATACAGGCAGAATATTAAGGCAGAAAAATAACCACTCCCTATAGTAAAGCATAGGAGAAGGCAATAGCATCCCACTCCAGTACTCTTGCCTGCAGGACAGAGGAGCCTGGTAGGTTGCAGTCCATGGGGTCACTAAGATTTGGACACGACTGAGCGACTTCACTTTCACTTTTTACTTTCATGCATTGGAGAAGGAAATGGCAACCCACTCCAGTGTTCTCGCTTGGAGAATCCCAGGTTCGGGGGAGCCTGGTGGGCTGCCATCTATGGGGTCACACAGAGTCGGACACGACTGAAGTGACTTGGCAGCAGCAGCAGAGTAAAGCATATACTAATCTGTGCATAAAATTCCCAACTTTATTTGTGTCTTCTTAGCAGCACAACAAATTATAATAAATGAAAAATTTCAAGAAAAGTTAACTTTTATTTCATATAATATACTAACCTGAACAGACATCTTGTCAAAAAGCTTTCTAAAAGGACCCAACTAACAATAAGTTATACCTCAAGTTATTTTTCTCAAAGGAATGTTATGAGGTAGTATAAAGCACTTATTCTAACCCATAAAAGTAAAACTACTAGACTATGAACAATAAAACTTAGCAAAAAAAAACTTTTAACCTATGGAAAGCTATCTGAGGAAGATGAAAAGGCAGATGATAGTCACCCTAAATTCTTTTTGGAATGAGGTTAAGATTTTGTTTCAATAAAAAATAGAAACTAGGTAGATGGAGAAGACTATTCCCTTTAACAAGGCGTATTAACAACATTCCTTTTTCTATATCTCAACTTCTATTTGGTTCAAAAGTGAAATGGTGACTGTGGAAATGAACTTTTCCTAAGCTAAAGAGGGAAAGTCGCTCAGTCATGTTCAACTCTTTGTGACCCTATGGATTATACAGTCCATGGAATTATACAGGCCAGGATACTGGAGAGGGTAGCTGTTCCCTTCTCCAGGGGATCTTCCCAACCCAGGGATTGAACCCAGGTCTTCTGCATTGCAGGCAGATTCTTAACCAGCTGAGCCACCAGGAAGATGATGCTGTTAAAGTGCTGCACTCAATATGCCAACACATTTGGAAAACTCAGCAGTGGCGACAGGACTGGAAAAGGTCCATTTTCATTCCAATCCCAAAGAAAGGCAATGCCAAAGAATATTCAAACTACTGCACAATTGCACTCATCTCACACGCTAGCAAAGTAATGCTCAAAATTCTCCAAGCCAGGCTTCAACACTACATGAACTGTGAACTTCCAGATGTTCAAGCCAGATTTAGAAAAGGCAGAGGAACCAGAGATCAAATTGCCAACAACCGTTGAATCATCGATAAAGCAAGAGAGCTCCAGAAAAACATCTACTTCTGCTTTATTAACTACGCCAAAGCCTTTGACTGTGTAGATCACAACAAACGATGGAAAATTCTTCAAGAGATGGGAATACCAGACAACCTAACCTGACTCCTGAGAAATCTGTATACAGGTCAAGAAGCAACAGTTAGAATTGGACATGGAACAACAGACTGGTTCCAAATTGGGAAAGGAGTACCTCAAAGCTGTGTATTTCACCCTGCTTATTTAACTTACATGCAGAGTACATCATACAAAATGTCAGGCTGGATGAAGCACAAGCTGGAATCATGATTGCCGGGATAAATATAAATTAACCTCAGATACACAGAAAACACTCACCCTTATGGCAGAAAGCAAAGAGGAACTAAAGAGCCTCTTCATGAAAATCAAAGAGGAGAATGAAAAAGTTGGCTTAAAACTCAACATTCAGAAAACTAAGATCATGGCATTTGGTCCCATCACTTCATGGCAAATAGATGGGGAAACAGTGAGAGACTATTTTTTGGGGCTCCAAAATCACTGTAGACGGTGACTGCAGCCGTGAAATTAAAAGATGCTTGCTCCTTGGAAGAAAAGCTACGACCAACCTAGACAGCATATTAAAAAGCAGAGACATTCCTTTGCCAACAAAGGTCTGTCTAGTCAAAGCTGCGGTTTTTCCAGTAGTCATGTATGGATGTGAGAGTTGGTGTAAGAGTTGGACCATAAAGAAAGCTAAAAAGTGCTGAAGAATTTATGCTTTTGAACTGTGGTGTTGGAGAGGACTCTTGAGAGTCCCTTGGACTGCAAGGAGATCAAATCAGTCAGTTCTAAAGGAAATCAGTCCTGAATATTCATTGGAAGGACTGATGCTGAAGCTGAAACTCCAATACTTTGGCCACCTGATTCGAAGAACTGACTAATTAGAAAAGACCCTGATGCTGGGAAAGATTGAAGGCAGGAGGAGAAGGGGACGGCAGAGGAGGAGATGGTTGGATGGCATCACCAACTTGATGGACATGAGTTTGAGAAAGCTCTCCGAGTTGGTGATGGACATGGAGGCCTGTTGTCCTTAAGTCCATGGGGTCACAAAGAGTCGGACACGACTGAGCAACTGAACTAAAGTTAAGGAGAGCAGAAAGAGGAAAGATATAAGGAACGAAGCGGGGGAGATTATGCTCTTCCTGGTATAATTAAGTGGAAAAGTGTTAAAAGACTACGGGGTGCCAGCGTGCTGAATTCCTTATTGTGTGTGCAAGCTAAGTCACATCAGTTGTGTCAGATTCTTTGCGACCCTATGAACTGTATAGCCCACCAGGCTCCTCTTGTCCATGAGATTCTCTAGGCAAGAATACTGGAGTGGACAGCTATGCCTTCCCCCAGTTATTAACTGGAAGTTAATATGAAGAAGAATGACAGATTTGAGTCAACCTAGGCAGTATGGCTGCTGTATAAGTTAGCATAGTGGTGGTAGAGTAGGGAATACAGAATTAACAGAACTGCAGGATGTTCAGGACTAGGTAGTTGAGGCACATGAAGTGGAGACTGTGTAACTGGATACTATTTCAAGACATTTATTAGCTCTGTTTGTCTTGACTAAATTACAATATTAATTTTTACAGGAAAGAATTTGAAACATATTAGGAAGACTTTACCTTTTGATTTTATTTTGGTTACTAAATTTTAATTAATCTAATGCCCAGAAAATATATGACTGAACTAACAGCACACAGGGACGGGGTCATATATATTCATCAGAGAACAGAGTTCTACCTCTTGTATAACTCTGTTTCACCCACTGACCTGTTTGTAAATGTCTAAGGCCTTTTAACTTTATATATATGTTTTTTTGGCCTTCTTCCCTTTCTTTAGTCTACATATTTGCAACTTGGGGTAGTGATGGTATGGCTCCTAATTTATATTTGACAATGCCTATTTAATCACTCTGTATTTCAAAAAAAGTTTATTATTTTCATAACACAAATTACAGAAAGTAAAGGCTGATAAAATGTTTGACTAGAAGAAGATACACATAAAGGCTATAATGACCTCAACAAAAGGGCATCCCTATATCTGCCAGGGGGTATGTGTGTTATCGATCAAGAGGTGGGACATGTTTAAAAAAAAATTCAGACGCACTGCTCTGGGACTGGTGTTTGATGCAGCTGTATACTTTAATCACTTGACAGTAAAAGAGAAACTCACACTGCTTGTTTCATTTATTATCTTCTTTGGTCAATATAACCCAAATGGATTTAAAACAGTATGTTCTTTTCTACCCAGTGCTGATCTCAAGAGTATCACAGTATACAATGAAACTAATGTAGAGAACTTATGAATTTTTAAATAGAGTTAGCCAAATGGTAATAATCTGACTTAACTTAGATCTAATATAAAATAAAAATCCATTTAAAATTAAATAAGTATTTCCTGAACTTCTGACTGACCAACTTTATATACACAGAGAAAGGAAAAACTATCATGCTTCTAGGATGAAATTTTTAAAGCTAAAGGGGAACTTAGCAGACATAATTTTACAGATGGAAAATGTCAAAGGTAAACAGAGAAGTACATGTAGGTGGGAGAAGACTTTAAAACTTTAGATCTCCTGAATGCTAAAATCCACTTTCCTTTCACTGCACAAAGCCACTTCTCCTGGCTTACATATAGACAGTCCCTAAAGAACAGACTGTATTGTGTAATTCCTATATTTACATATCTCTGTGATGCAAATATTAAAATCTCTAAAATTTACTTTAACTAAAATAGTACTTAAAACTATGGTGATCTAAAGTTTAAAAGTGAATTAAAAAACAAGGAAAACAGCAAGCTCCCCATCTCCAAATACATGAGAGGATATGGCTACAATGAAAATCAGAAAGGCTCTTACAATCTTCATCTGCACTGATCAATACAGAATAAAAGATAAAGATGGTAGGTAGACAAAAATTTAGAGATGAGCTAACACCTATCCTACTCAAACTCTTCCAGAAAATTGCAGAGGAAGGTAAACTTCCCAACTCATTCTATGAGGCCACCATCACCCTAATACCAAAACCAGACAAAGTTGCCACGAAAAAAGAAAACTACAGGTCAGTATCACTGATGAACATGGATGCAAACATCCTTAACAAAATTCTAGCAAACAGAATCCAACAACACATTAAAAAGATCAACATCATGACCAAGTGGGCTTTATCCCAGGGATGCAGGTTTCGTCAATATTCACAAATCAATCAATGTGACACATCACATTAACAAATTGAAAGATAAAAACCATATGATTATCTCAGAGAAAAAGCCTCTGACAAAATTCAACATCCATTTACGATAAAAACTCTCCAGAAAGCAGGCATAGAAGGAACATACCTCAACATAATAAAAGCCATATATGATAAACCCACCACAAACATTATACTCAATGGTGAAAAATTGAAAGCATTTCCCCTAAAGTCAGGAACAAGGTAAGGATGCCCAGTCTCACCGCTACTATTCATCATAGTTTTGGAAGTTTTAGCCAAAGCAATCAGAGAAAAAAAAGAAATGAATCCAAATTGGAATAGAAGAAGTAAAACTCTCACTGTTTGCAGATGACATGATCCTCTACATAGAAAATCCTAAAGACTCCACCAGAAAATTACTAGAGCTAATCAATGAATATAGTAAAGTTGCAGGATATAAAATTAACACACAGAAATCTCTTGCATTCCTATACACTAACAATGAGAAAACAGAAAGAGAAATTAAAGAAACAATTCCATTCACCATTGCAACAAAAAGAATAAAATACTTAGGAATAAATCTACTACCTAAAGAAACAAAAGACTTATATACAGAAAACTGTAAAACACTGATGAAAGAAATCAAAGATGACACAAATAGATGGAGAAATATACCATGTTCACAGATCAGAAGAATCAACATAGTGAAAATGAGTATACTACCCAAAGAAATCTACAGATTCAATGCAATCCCTATCAAGCTACCAAGAGTATTTTTCATAGAACTAGAACAAATAATTTCACAATTTGCATGGAAATACAAAAAACCTCGAATAGCCAAAGCAATCTTGAAAAAGAAGAATGGAACTGGAGGAATCAACCTGCCTGACTTCAGGCTATACGACAAAGGTACAATCATCAAGACAGTATGGTACTGGCACAAAAACAAACATAGATCAATGGAACAAAATAGAAAGCCCAGAGATAAATCCACACACCTATGGACACCTTATCTTTGACAAATGAGGCAACAATATACAATGGAGAAAAGATACTCTCTTTAACAAGTGGTGCTGGGAAAACTGGTCAACCACACATAAAAGAATGAAACTAGAACACTTTATAGAACTAACAACCAAAAAAGATGTCCTTTTCATTATAGGGGACTGGAATGCAAAAGTAGGAAGTCAAGAAATACCTGGAGTAAGGCAAATTTGGCCTTGGAGTACAGAATAAAGCAGGCAAAGGCTAATAAGAGTTCTGCCAAGAGAATGCACTGGTCATAGCAAACAGCCTCTTCCAACAACACAAGAGAAGACTCTACACATGGACATCACCAGATGGTCAGTACTGAAATCAGACTGATTATATTCTTTGCAGCCATAGATGGAAAAGCTCTATGCAGTCAGCAAAAACAAGACCGGGAGCTGACTGTGGCTCAGATCATTAACTCCTTATTGCCAAACTCAGACTTAAATTGAAGGAAGTGGAGAAAACCACTAGATCACTTGGTTATGACCTAAATCAAATCCCTTATGACTATACGGTGGAAATGAGAAATAGATTTAAGGGACTAGATCTGATAGACAGAGTGCCTGAGGAACTATGGACAGAGGTTCGTGACATTGTACAGGAGACAGGAATCAAGACCATCCCCAAGAAAAAGAAATGCAAAAAAGCAAAATGGCTGTCTGGGGAGGCCTTACAAATAGCTGTGAAAAGAAGAGAAACAAAAAGCAAAGGAGACAAGGAAAGATATACGCATCTGAATGCAGAGTTCCAAAGAATAGCGAGGAGAGATAAGAAAGCCTTCCTCAGTGACCAATGCAAAGAAATAGAGGAAAACAATAGAAAGCAAAAGACTAGAGATCTCTTCAAGAAAATTAGAGATACCAAGGAAACATTTCATGCAAAGATGGGCTCGATAAAGGACAGAAATGGTATAGACCTAACAGAAGCCGAAGATATTAAGAAGAGGTGGTGAGAATACATGGAAGAACTGTACAAAAAAGATCTTCATGACCCAGGTAATCACGATGCTGTGATCACTCACCTAGAGCCAGATATCCTGGAATGTGAAGTCAAGTGGGCCTTAGAAAGCATCACTACGAACAAAGCTAGTGGAGGTGATGGAATTCCAGTTGAGCTATTTCAAATCCTGAAAGATGATGCTGTGAAAGTTCTGCACCAAATATGACAGCAAATTTGGAAAAGTCAGCAGTGGCCACAGGACTGGAAAACGTCAGTTTTCAATCCAATCCCAAAGAAAGGCAATGCCAAAGAATGCTCAAACTACTACACAACTGCACTCATCTCACACGCTAGTAAAGTAATGCTTAAAATTCCCCAAGCCAGGCTTCAGCAATACATGAACTGTGAACTTCCAGATGTTCAAGCTGGTTTTAGAAAAGGTAGAGGAACCAGAGATCAAATTGCCAACATCTGCTGGATCATCAAAAAAGCAAGAGAGTTCCAGAAAAATATCTATTTCTGCTTTATTGACTATGCCAAAGCCTTTGACTGTGTGGATCACAATAAACTATGGAAAATTCAGAAAGAGATGGGAATTCCAGACCACCTGACCTGCCTCTTGAGAAACCTTTATGCAGGTCAAGAAGCAATAGTTAGAACTGGACATGGAACAACAGACTGGTTCCAAATAGGAAAAGCAACATGTCAAGGCTGTATATTGTCACCCTGCTTATTTAACTTTATATGCAGAGTACATCATGAGAAACACTGGGCTGGATGAAGCACAAGCTGGAATCAAGATTGCCAGGAGAAATATCAATAACCTCAGACATGCAGATGACACCATCCTTATGGCAGAAAGTGAAGAAGAACTAAAGCGCCTCTTGATGAAAGTGAAAGAGGAGTGAAAAAGTTGGCTTAAAGCTCAACATTCAGAAAACGAAGATCATGGCATCCGGTTGCATCACTTCATGGGAAATAGATGGGGAAACAGTGGAAACAGTGGCTGACTTTATTTTTTGGGGCTCCAAAATCACTGCAGATGGTGATTGCAGCCATGAAATTAAAAGACACTTACTCCTTGGAAGGAAAGTTATGACCAACCTGCTAAGTCACTTTGGTCGTGCCTGACTGTGCGACCCCATATACGGCAGCCCACCAGGCTCCCCCGTCCCTGGGATTCTCCAGGCAAGAACACTGGAGTGGTTTGCCATTTCCTTCTCCAATGCATGAAAGTGAAAAGTGAAAGTTAAGTTGCTCAGTTGTGTCCAACTCCTAGCGACCCCATGGACTGCAGCCTACCAGGCTCCTCCATCCATGGGATTCTCCAGGCAAGAGTACTGGAGTGGGGTGCCATCGCCTTCTCCATATGACCAACCTAGACAGCATATTAAAAAGCAGAGACATTACTTTGTCAACAAAGGTCAGTCTAGTCAAGGCTATGGTTTTTCAGCAGTCGTGTATGGATGTGAGAGTTGGACTATAAAGAAAGCTGAGTGCCAAAGATTTGATATTTTTGAACTGTGGTGTTGGAGAAGACTCTTGAGAGTCCCTTGGACTGCAAAGAGATCCAACCGGTCCATCCTGAGGGAAATCAGTCCTGGGTGTTCACTGGTAGGACTGATGTTGAAGCTGAACCTCCAATACTTCTGAGCATTTGACCTGAACTGAACTGAGAACAGTTTCTAACAGCACACAGAAAAATAAACTCAAAATGGATTAAAGATCTAAATGTAAGACCAGAAACTATAAAACTCCTGGAGAAAAACAGGCAAAACACTTTCTGACGTAAATCATAGCAGGATCCTCTATGACCCACCTCTCAGAGTAATGGAAATAAAAGCAAAAATAAACAAATGGGTTCTAATTAAACTTAAAAGCTTTTGCACAACGAAGGAAACTATAAGCAAAGTGTAAAGACAGCCTCAGAATGGGAAAAAATAATAGCAAATGAAGTACTGACAAAGAGTTAATCTCAAAAATATACAAGCAACTCTTGCAGCTCAATTCCAGGAAATTAAGCAACCCAATCAAAAAATGGGCCAAAGAACTAAACAGACATTTCTCCAAAGAAGACATACAGATGTCTAACAAACACATGAAAAGATGCTCAACATCACTCATTATCGGAGAAATGCAAATCAAAACCACAATGAGATACTATCTCACGCAGGTCAGAATGGCTGCTATCAAAAAGTCTACAAACAATAAATGCTGGAGAGGGTACAGAGAAAAAGGAACCCTCTTACACCACTGGTGGGAATGCAAACTAGTACAGCCACTATGGAGAACACTGTGGAGATTCCTTAAAAAAACTGGAAACAGAACTGCCATACGACCCAGCAATCCCACTGCTGGGCATACACGCTGAGGAAACCGGAACTGAAAGAGACACGGGTACCCCAATGTTCATCACAACACTGTTTACAATAGCCAGGACATGGAAGCAGCCTAGATGTCCATCGGCAGACGAATGGATAAGAAAGCTGTGGTACATATACACGACGGAATACTACTCAGCCATTAGAAAGAATGCATTTGAATCAGTTCTAATGAGGTGGATGAAACTGGAGCCTATTATACAGAGCAAATTAAGTCAGAAAGAAAAACACCAATATGGTATATTAATGCATATATATGGAATTTAGAAAGATGGTAACGGTGACCCTATATGCGAGACAGCAAAAGAGACACAGATGTAAAGAAAAGATTTTTGGATTCTGTGGGAGAAGGCGAGGGTGGGATGATTTGAGAGAATAGCATTGAAACATGTATATTATCATATGTGAAACAGACTGCCAGTCCAGGTTCGATACATGAGACAGGGTGCTCAGGTCTGGTGCACTGGGATGACCCAGAGGGATGGGATGGGGAGGGAGGTGGGATGGAGGTTCAGGATGGGGAACACATGTACATTCATGGCTGATTCATGTGAATGTATGGCAAAACCCACCACAATATTGTAAAGTAATTAGCCTCCAACTTAAAAAAAAAAAAAAACAGAACAGAAAAAAAAAAGATGGTAGGTAGGAAGAGTAAGGAGTAAATGGTTATTTGTGGAACAGTGTTATAACTGTTTCTATAATAAAAAATACATTTTATAAGCTTTACGTATATAAGTTTAGTCCTGACTTTTCTTTATAAACAGGTATGTCAATATGGGGATAAATGAACTATTTTTAATAATTAGAATTCTATTTTCAGGAATAAAAAATGTTTCCAAAATAATCCCAATATGTTACATGAACTTAATAATCCAAATATTTACTGATGGTCTCTTTAAAAAGAAGAGAGTGATATATCTTTCTTTTATAAATTTACTATAAAGTTTAACATGAAGTATGAATTCAAGCACACACCATGGAACCAAAAGTATACAGTATGATCTAAATTTGAGGCTTACCTTTCAATATTTTCTCATCCAATGTCCACAGCAGCTGTAGATTGCCAGCTCCCTTTCCATGAGATGGCTCAACTGTCAAATACTAAAGTTTTTATAACCTGATAGGGATTACTACAACAAGGAGTTCATCTATGGTCACAAGATAAGTGCTTTATTATATTATGCAGTTTTATAAGCTTTATAATGTGATATGTTAATAACCTAAGGAACCACAAGAGAAAAGATACTCTGAAAAAACTTACAAAACTACACAATATTGTAAAATGGAAAGCTAAGTCTGTTTGTGTGAAATGAGTGGGGAGGGAAACTTACCTTACAACTAAAGAAAAACTCCATTCTGCTGCAGTAATCTGGGATGGGTATGACAGACCAGCATTAATACTGGCTGGGGTGTTGCGAGGAGAGGGAATTGGCAATCTACTGATGCTGGGGACACTGAACATCTAGAAGGAAGAAAAGAGGAAAACAAATAAATCCTAGATTTATTAAATGTCTTATCACTATGGATCTTTTGCACATTTAATAAGTTTAGATACTCTGAATATTAGGTGAAAGTAATTGATTTATACAATTCACTCTGTTACTTTTAGATTTTCTTACACCGATTTCTAAACAAAATCGATATCAACTGTTGTATGCAGAAAAAGATTTTCATATATAAATATGTAAAGAATATTTTTAAAATTGAAATGGTATTATTGTGATAAAAATATAATTTTTATTAAAAAGAGTACAAAAACATAATGTATATGAAAAAGGCATAAATGCTCTCTTTCTACATGCTTCTACTTACACGTGTTGCTGGAGCACAGAAACAGGGATCATAAAACAGAGCATTTTTTGTTATAGGCTTGGTTCTTGTCACCAACATAAATCATATGGTGGAAAGGGATTATATAATAATACATCATGCTTTTCTAATAAAATTCAAATAGCTTTTAGAAAAGTCAAATGGATTTATATATAAAGATGTCTTATTTAAAAACATTAGGAATATCCAAAGTTAGGTTGCAAATAATTTAATGGAAATGGATAAAAACATAGCATAAATTAACTGGAATTAAGCATTTTAATAATTTAATTATTTCACATTCTCCTTAATCTAAGTAATAGTAAATGAAAAGGTAACAAGTATTTACTTTTTTTGCTTATTGCTCACCTAAAGAAACTACCACTGTATTAATATATTCTTGCATATTCACAGTTTTGGGGGTAAAATACCACATTCATCATGGTGGTATACAGTCTCTTGAAAAAGTACTAGTTAGATAATATAGTGAAGTGTTTGAATATTAGTATGGAAGAAGTTAAAAAAAAAGTATTTTAACACTACCAGAGGTCTTAATATGAACTATTCTATCATATACTAGTATTTTCTCTTTAGGTACTCTTACCTACTTTCTCTTAATACTAATTCAATAGGAAACAAAAGCATTTAAAGATACCAACACTGCACAGCACATACAATGTTTCCATTGTATTTCTAAATGAGCATTTAACTAGAAAGCATGATGATAAACAACAGTGATACATCAGTGATAATACTGGAAACTACATCAGTGATAATACTGGAAATTTCAGTGTCATTTGACTTTGTAGAGACAGTGGACAGATCACATTCCCAGTGAAATAGTCATTATTACTGGGGAAGAAAATCTAACAATATGGATATAACTGATGGTATGTAACCACTTCCATTCATAAAGAAGAAAACATCCTGGACTAGAAATTAACTACTGAGTAGTATCTGAATCTGACCCTTTTTAGTAAACTGGTGGTAGCAAAGAGGTTAATAACATTTAATCAAATCTACACCTGTTATCAGAAAGGTGGATTCTCATGCAATTCACAGCACAATCTGAATCACTAAGTAATGCTACACTGTAACATCAGAGCATAAAAAGTTCCATGTAAATGAAATTATGACTGGGGATATACTAAAAGTAGGGTCAGTATTCTACTTATTTTCACTTTCTCAGGCTCCATTACAATACGCAGTACACAGTAGGTCCACAATAAGTATTCGAACCACAGAAGTAAATTTCTTAGCTGAGATTTTCTACTTAGCTGAAAAGATTTCTAAAAATTGATCATCATTCCTAAAATACATGTCTTCCAGATTTTCTGAGCACACAATGAATATAATTTAACTCTTACTGACTTGTTCATCATTATGAACAAGCCATTGTTTCATATTTTAAAGCAGTGATGCTAGGGTTTACAGGGCTATAACCTATATTAAATGGTTATTGATTACTGTTAGTTTTGGACCCTAAAATCTTGTTTTTTAAATTGTCTATCAGTATTTCATGCAACTAAATCTGCCTTAAAATACTTTTGTCCTAATTAAAAGCACTTGCTACAACTAGTTAGCATCATATCTTCATTAAAAGAAACTGGTTCCATACAAGGATATATATCTATTTGTTTGTTTGTTTGTTTCCTATTTTAAAGTGCTAGAGATCCATATGTGGACTCTGTCTTCTATTTAGACTCTTTTTTATTCTTTGGTAGATCTGGATTAATTTTCCTTTAATATATAATGTATCACTTTTACCTTCGTATCTACAGAGTATAAGATGGTAGGGAAGTTTTATTAGTGTTTAATCTTCTCTATTGTTTGGATGATATTCTTCCCTAATTCACAAAAGGTATTAAACTATTCTATCTTTAAATTTTGGGGGCTTTCCAAAGATTTTGATTTCTTCTGTAATATAAATAAGTAGAATGATGAAAAGTTTATTTTTGGTCTCAAGCACCTCATGGATTTAAATTCAATTTGTCAGAACTCTTGTCAGTGAAAGGCAGTAGAGTTAAATAGAACTAATAGATAAATTAAATAGAAAATAATACAAATTTACTTGCGGCTTTGAAAAATATTTGGCATTTAAACTTACTTATATTTGAGTAAGTGTGTATGATTTGTAATTCAAAAGAGCTTAAGGCAAATTATAAAAGCTGCACCATGAATCTCTAACTATAGAAGGATCTGTCACCTAGTTCAATTCTTCCTGAAGTTCACTCCTTGCTGAGAAGACACAGTATTAATACTCTGGCTGATGTAAAAAATATAAAAAATTTTCCCTTTTAATTGGAACTTTCATTGGGAGAAAATAGGTTCAAATATTACTTTTAAGAAAGTTTCCCTGATGGGATACAGACTACGCCAAATTTCAGTAATGGAAACAGTGAGCACTATTAATAGGAGTTAATATCCCGTTCTCAGTTGAGCAGAGTAGTTATTAAATGTCAAAAAAAAAAAAGGCCCAAAGTGAGACCTACCATAGACAAATGAAGATAATGCATTCTCAGATAATTTGGTGACTACAGTCAATTGAAGCTTTGTCTTACTAGCCAGCTACTGTTCTGGTTCATGTTTCTAGTCATCTAGTTCTCTTTCCTTACTATTATTTTGAGTATGTCAGTTAATATTTGATTCTTCAGAAAGTCCATATGTTATCTACCCTTCCACCCTTACTCCCAAATAATACATAAACATGTCTTTAAGTGAGTGAAGCAAGTGTCTAGAAGTAGTGGCTCCTGAATTTAAATGGCTTGAAAATCAAAGATCAAGTCTTTTATAAAAGGACAGGAATCAGCCCAACCAATACTGATTAAAGAATTATCCTCAGGACTGGGTAGAAAAAGCTTAAGCTCTAAAGTGAATTCCTTGAGGATAAAGACTTTCAGTCTCTGAATATCTACCAAGTTCCTTGGTGTTATGTACAGTACACAGACCACAATGAGGAAGTATGTGCCTATTGAATAAGACTAGAATATGACAGGTAAAAGAACTTATTTATTATACAGGGTCTCCAAAAGGCTATTTTAACTTTTTGAAAGCTTTAAATATGACTATTTAACGGCAAAGCATCTTTTTCCCCACAGCTGAGAGTTTTTTCAGTTTTGTTAACCTTTATCAAAAGATCTAGAAAAAGAAAATAAGATATACAATGATGTAATGGTCAAAAACTTATTTAAGGATAATTTAGATATTACTGTAATCTCTGCATGACTGGTACTTGAGGCCAGATAATTCTTTGTTGTGGGGGGCTATCATGTGGATTATAAGATTATACAATGTAGAATATTTTTAGTAGCACAACTGGCCTCTATCCATTAAGCGCCAGTACCACCTCTTCAACTATGTCAATCAAATATATCTTCAGACATTGCCAAAGTCTCATAGTGGGGGTGCAAAGTCATTCCTCATTGATAACCACTGGCTTTTACAAAACTCTGACAAAAACTAGGGTGTAATCATCTTTGATCTAAGCTTCTGATTTCTCTAATGTTTGATCTAGTTAATGCACAGCCTTTGGTTAAGCAAGAGAAGTCTTATTATTATGAATTTAAATTATTTCAAGAACATAGTAAAGATTAATTTTGTTCATGACTTGTAATTTCTTTCTCTTAAAACATCTTATAAAAAAACTATGCCTTTTGACATACTGTAATTATTGTGTATATATTTTTGAATGTTTTTAAAAGTTAACAATTTTACAAATACTTCCATATAGTAACAATGATCTACAAATATTTTATTTTACCAGCCTTATGACATACCACTGTTAATATTATTGCTCTCTCTACTATGAGAGAGATATTGAACATAATATTGTGTAAATTACTTTTGGGGGGATAGGGGAATAGTGTGCAAAATGGGGAGGATAAAAGTTAAATACTATGACTACGGGACCAAAGAGTACAGACAGTTTTATAGCTTTTATTACATACTGAATATGAAATCTGGAAATATCTGAAGTCTTAAAACCTGCTCAGTGCTGAAGTGCTTAACTGCTAAAAGGTATATTAGAAAGATATGGTATTATATTTTAAAGTTTAGTTTGTTTATATTGATGACTATTATTTATCATGTTGTAGTCCAGACAAGGTTTCTTTTATCTTTTTGTTTTCTGCCAAATGTTCACTCTTCCATACACCCCATCTCTACACTGACTTTTTATAATCAAAAAGACTGAAAACTCTTTAAGATCTAAACAATAATATAAAACATAAGGAAATTATGCAAATATGAGAGATTAGGGTCACATGAAAAATTAAGAAACATAATAACCATTTCTGTATTAGTCTTACAAAAATCTATCAAGATTGATTATTTATACAGCAAAAATGTTTAACAAATTTCAAATATAGGATCAGGAAAATTTATCAGTATCTTAGGTGTAAAACTGTCTTTCTGGAAAACTAATAAATTTCCAAAGTACAACTTTTATCTCTTGATTAAACCCACAAAGATAAAAACAATAAAATATCACGATGTCTTCTTTAGAGCATTAAAAAAAAACCCCTATCATCTAAATAATAATGAGACAGACAAAAATTAAAGGATTTTGTCAAATTATATAATTCTATTTAGCTCTGTCAGATGTCTCACTTTAAACAAAACTCAGGTAGGTAATTTGTATGGTACTGGAAGATGTAAAGGACATTGATTCCTCTTTGAATAAACCTTTAAATGAAGTAATGGGATAAAGTGAACTAAACTCAAGAAAATTAAATCACTCATTTCTCTCTTCACACTATAAATCATAAGTAGAATTAATTGTCCTGCAATAATGAGTAAACAATTCAGATTTTAGAAGACTAACTCTTCCAGTACAATGAGCAGTTCAATGGCAAAACCTCCAAGAGATTAAGAAAGCTTTTTTAATGGAACGTTGACCTGGATGAGGAAATGGGGTAATTCTTCCTTGTTGCTTTGGTAAGAAAAACATCTTGAAATGCCCTGTAGAGAAGCTTCCCAAAACAACCAGGTGTTTAAATGAATCCGTGTTAAAACCCTCTATCACATATATAATTTCTATCTTTAGTAATGACATTTATGACAACCAAAAGTTTATATGGAATATATATCTTCTTTGTTATTGAAGCCATTATTATGGATATGAAAGTTGATGATGAACAACAGAGTTGTTTTGACATTATTTTTCACAGTGATATCCTCTTACGAAGAACAATATTAATAACTTCATTTGTCTGGCAATGGTGAAGGAAGCTCACTATGCAAGGAATAAACAAAATGGTTATCACTACCACCAAGTTCATACATTTCATTATTAATAAAATCTCTCAGGTCCTTACCATGAGCCCAATTTTGACAATATGGCTACTTGCTCTGCAACCATCAGTTAGGGCAAGTAAATGGACACACACAAGAAATGACAGACTGACAATGAAGAGACAGAACAAAAGCAAGCAAACAAACAAAAACCTTCAAAACATATAACCTAAAGGCCTATCTGTGAATGTTTAATAGAGTTACTGACATCAATAGATTTTTAGGGTATCAGTACAATTATGGATATTCGTAATGATCCCTGAGTTTTCAAGAAAAGGGTTCAATTATGTTCAATATAGTACCAGGAGGCAGGGAAATCTTTTTCATTAAATGATTAAAATAAGGATTTTAGTACTGAATGTTTAGGTTTTCTAGAAAATTCAGTTAAGTGGAACCCCTACTCCCAAATGATGATAAACTAGTATTCAATACCAACATAAAAGTTCAATAAAATTTATCATACTCAGTATCAGCTTTTGTAAAAAATAAGGAATGACACTGAGATGCAAACTTTTACTATTCCTTTATTCCTGGACATTTTATTAAGATAAGTTATTCATGAAAACAATATTTTAGTCAGTTTATTTTAGGGCAAGTAGCTTGTATACTGGTAATCTCAATTATTCCCAATAAGTAAAATTCAAAGAATTTCTATTTCTTGAAGAGCAGAAAACATATTTTAAAACTAATATGCAAATACCAAGGGTTATGGACAAGTCAAAAATTTAGAGACACAAAATCTAAACAATTAAAACCTATACATAACCTAAAATTTTCTGATAAACATACCCCCAAGTACTATAGAGTCAAATATTTGTAACTTATATTTTCTTTTACTCTTATAATTACTTTCATGAAGGAAGGCAATATGCTAATCCCTTATACTACCAATGGAAATGAGGTGGATGGCTTATACAAACACTCTAGGATGCTTGCAAAAGTCTTTTTGTCTTACACTACATACCGTAAGTAAGCACATAAGCCTATTATGCTTTGAACTATCCATTAAAAACAAAATCCTAATTTATAATATGAGAACAAATTAAGATGAATGTTACTGTTTAACTGTAGCTAATAAAAAACAAATAACAAATTTACTTAACAGAATTCTGTTTAGAGTCATGAAGTATGGACAAGTCACTAAAAATAAATGGCTTCTGCAAAAAAAAAAAAACAAAAAACTTTAAATATCCTGATCAAAATATTTTCCTATTAAATAATAGAATCAATCCTTTAAAAACATACACATAAAATACATTAAAAAAAACACTGGTTGAGGAAAAAATATTTTAATATAGTTTGAGAAATATATCACAGAGGTTGTTTTAAAACAACATGTAGGGTCCATTCCACACCAAGAGATTGCTGACATATTCAAAACAAAACAAAGCAAAACAAAACAGATAACCTCTCATAGTCTTATAATGATCTAAACCATTTTTAATGGAAATAATCCTAAAATAAAGTTTTCTGCATTCTCAGATTATATATTGTACACAAAAGTGTACTGAACATGATGCTTTCTTAATGCTTTTGATAGCTGTCCTCATATTATCTCATCTCTTAGATTATAGCCAATAGTCTCAGGGGTATCATGTGAGATACTTCTGAAATGCTTAAGGCTGTTTTACCTCTGTATTAAATGATCTCACAGTACTTTAATTTCCTTCCTTCAGAGTGCTACCAATATGTCCTTTCTGAACAACATATAAAATGAGTATTACAAATCTGCTGATATGAATGAAGCTTGCTGTACCTCTAACCTTATTATCATACATAATTCTAGATTAACAGGTTCTGAACAAGTTCCTAAATGTGGTTTCATGACATTCCTGAGGCATAAAATAAAGAGATTTTTAAAAATAGTGACTGATTTTTTTTTTCAATGCTTAAAGCCTTCTCCATTTATTTATTGGTGTTTGTGTTTCAAATCTATGATATAATAGAACTATAAGTGTCAGTTAAATGGGTATTACTAATTTAATAAATAACATAATTGAGTGTTTTACCAAGTGCTGGGTGAATAAAAATAAAGCCCTTTATTCTCTCAAGAACAGTTAAAAGCGAAGGTAAAGATTAATTGTGAATTTAGTATAGTGAAAGTTAAAAGAAGACCTTTAGATGCTAAAGGTTCTTAAGATTTACTGTTAAGCATGTATCAAAAACATCTGGGGCAAGATTAAATAATTTACATGTTATTTATGTCAGAGCTAATCCATTAAAAGCATATATTATTAATAAAGAATATCTGTAAGGTAAGTACTACCCCAAAACTACCAGTCAGAAAACAACTAACCAGTATATTGGGAAATACATAAAACTAAACCTGATAGAAACCAGGCAAACAAAATTAATGTACTTGCCCCAGCACCATGTTTGTCTATTAAAAGTGAAAACTAGACCACATAGGAAAAATAAAAGAAACATCTTTCTATTTTTCAAGCAAATTTATATGTAATTCAGGACAACAAGATTTAAAAAGGCTTTAGAAAAAGCAGGAATAAATTTTAATGCTGACAATAATAGATAGAACTTTTGGATCAACACCTACCGATTTTTTTCTATTGTTTTCCAGATCTTTGAGTTCATTCTCGATTTTTGTGATTAATTCCCTGAGTTCATCAAGATTAGTGCAAATAAGCTAAAATAAAACACAAAAACACAGCTTGATAACACATAATATAAAACACCCAAAATGTGGTAACAGAAGTTGTTTTAACACACATTGAATTCACAATTATTTGTCTTTGTAACAGTAAAATGCAAAGAAAGCTCCACAGTTGATATTTTAAAAGATATTTACTTGTTATGATGTATGAACTTCAGGCTTAGTATAAAATTAGCTGAAATTTCAACATTGGTGGTTTCATCCCACATACCCATCTTTCAGTTTGTTTTATAATACAGGTTTTTCTTTTTTTTTTAAACATTCTTAACTTTCAGCCCAGAATGACAAAGATCTGGAAACTCACCCTAGATTTCACAAGTTACTGGATCACCTTTATGAAGTGTTTCATCAAGCAGTCTCCGAGCAGGTGAATAAGTGCACCCCTGGAGAACAATTGCTTTACTTTTGCTTTGCTTGCTAACTATATAACTTAACAAATTGTATCACTGCTGTTGGGACTGCTAATAAAGAGGGACTCCAACTATATGAATATACTGAAAGAAGTTAATGAAATTAAGTATACATTCTTTATATGATCTTAGTAGTCTTTAATAAAACCAGATCCAAAGATAGCATCTATTGCCTTTCATACCTGTGTGGTTTACCTTATTTCACTTTGGTAATATTGGCAAATGGTCAAAACAATTGGTCTTTAGTTATTAATTGATAATCAAACAAGTTTGGCTTAACTGCTAAATATTTATAAACAGTGAAGCATCAGCAACATAACAAAAATATTAGTAACTACATTTTAGATCTTGTAAAATTATACTGAATGTTTCAATCAGTTTGATAATATTCAACTTATTTTCTAAAATAATTTAAACTTACATTTTTAAAAATCTGTTGTGTAAAAGAAATAGATTTCTAAAACAGAACTGCAATCACATACAGGGGAAAAGTTTTAGATTTAATGAAAGTCTTATAATGTATATACTGTATAAATGAAAAAATACTATACTTATAAAGCTATTAATTCATTATTAATTTTTTATTAGTTTCATGTATTTTACATTCATTAATTTTTGGTAAGGGCACTGTTTTCCTGAAAGGCATATTTTCTTTTAAAAGAAAATGGACAAAAACACAAAGCAAAAGAGAATTACAACAAGATCATTCCTACTGACTACTATGTGACAAAAATGGGAGACTAGGAGCCTCCACACTTTTAAGTTGAACCATATGAAATGTTGATATGCATTTGGTTACAAAAAAGACAATATGGTTCAACCGAATAGACTAAGAAAGAATTATCACAGATAATATAAATTATACTCAGTATTAACAAATTAGAAACATCTACATAATTTCAAACTCACAGAACTGACAAAGCAGGGGAAACATGTATTTAGGTAACCCAAATTAACAATTTCAGAGTACAAAACACCAGTATAACAACTAAATAGTAGGATATTGCTGCTGACACATTATACACATTTCCATTTGCCAAATCTAGAATTATGGAAGAAATGCTGATGGTTAAGTAGTAAAGTGGCTAATTACATAAGTGCCTTTAGAACTAGATAATGTCTTCAACTTCTATCATATAAATAAAGCCTCAGAACCGTGTTGGCCCTACACCAGGTTTCTAGTAAGTATTCAAGGGGAACTAAACTTGTATAAAATGCTATTATGACTACCATGTCAAATTTGCCATGGAACTTGCAAATGGTTACACCCCATTCATTGAACTTGGTGTACTAGTTAATGACATGGCATGGATTTCTCATTTGTACATAAGGCAAAGCTCAGAGCAATTTTCACTTGCATTTTCACTTAGCTGTCTCATTATACATGGAGTAAAGGTACATTTTCTTTGTACTTTGTAGAAACTCACAGTAACAATGAAAATATATACCCCTATACCTGAACACATCCTAAAATATTTAAGTTCTTTTAATTACCAATTAGTCATGAGATCAGAAAATATTTCTATTTCATTTAAGGAAACAGATAACGTAGTTTTGAAGTCAAACTAGGAATTATTTCTATACTGTAAGAGCTATATATTAAAAAAATACTTTACTAGTTATCAAGCTGTATTAAATCAGTGCTTCTCAAACTTCAATGTGTGTAGGAGTCACTTGGGAATCTTGTTAAAATGAGGTGGTATGGGCTGCAAATCTCACATTTTTGGGCAATTATGTACTAAATGATTATGAATTACAAATCTGCATGGTCACAGAAACATTTGGTAGTATGGAGCTAAATGAGTACAAAATTTAAAAAGATTATCTTCAAATAGGGGATGGAATACTGAATTAAAAGCACAAATGTTCAATGTTAATGCACAAATGTTCCTTAAATGCCATGATTCAAACATAAATTTTATTGAATTTGAGAGTTAAAATATTTTTAGCAATATATACTTTGAACCTATCTTAAAGTGACTTAATACCTACCTAACAATTTATACTCTTTAAGTACTAATATATACCTCCCTCTACATATGTATGTAATATACATATACTCTAAATATAGAGTCAAGTTATTAGAAAATTCTTGTATGAGAACATATTCTAAATGTTACTTATCATTTTGAGGTTATATTTTGAGGGAAAAATAATTATTTTAGTCATAATTATCATTTTGAGGTTATATTTTAAGGGAAAATATTTATGTCAATTCTGTCATTTACACACTCTTCTCTTTACAAAGTAAGGTGTGTGTTTGTGTGGCCTTTTTGTGTGTGTGTGGGCTTTACACTCAGCTTAATTTCAAATGATGCTTTTAAAAATAGAATCAATCCAATAAGAAAAGTTGACTTTAATAAGAACATGAATTTTTTTGAACAAAGCAAAAAACCTTATTAAGACCTCCTTCTCATTACCTTAAATTTGGGGAAAAAAAAAAATCTAGGGCTTAGTGCCTCAAAAAGTGAAAGAAAGCTCCACAGCAGCTTGTATTACAGTCAGGACACACTGCCAACACTCAAAGAGAAGGTTTTCAGTCATACTGCAGAGGTTAACAAGAAGAGTTTTATCTCCCACGAAGAACCTCTTCAAGGCTGTTAAACTCTCCCTCAAATTAATCTTACACTTGGTGCAACTTGTGACAGTCACAAAATCATAAATTTTAGAGCTGAAAGGGACCAAAAGAAAAAAAAAAGGTAATTTGGTCCAAACCTTGGCCAAGGCTAAAGAGGGGTATCTCCAATTCACACACAAGCTAGTTTAACAGAGATTAAGTGACCAAAGATGACACACTCATAGAGAAATACCATGGAACCTAGGACTCCTCTTCCTCTTACATCATATTCTTTAAGGGTTCTCTCTAAGCAAAATAAAACAAATTTTAAAAAAAATCTAACAATAATTTGAACGTGTATTATACTTTTGAGCTTCACAGGTGGCGCCAGTGGTAAAGAATTCGCCTGCCAGTGCAGGAGCCATAAGAGATGCAGGTACTATTCCTCAGTGGGGAAGATGCCCTGGAGAAGGGAATGGCAACCCACTTCAGCACTATCTGTAAAATCCCATGGACAGAGGAGCCTGGTGGGCTACAGTCTCGCAAAGAGTCAGACAGAACTGAACGACTGAGCACCACATTATAGTTTTAGGAATTAATTTATATCTAAGCTTTCATATCTATTAAATTTAAGTATTAAAAGGCCCTCTCTCCAACTCAAGAAGCAAAAATGTGTGTATATAGTCTACAGAAATAAGTGTATATGGTGGAGAAGGGGAGGTCCTGTAGAGATCAAAAGAACTCCATAAACACATCTCAGAAAAATTACAAAGTAAATCACTATTTTAAGCTATATACTATGTCCTTCAAGTATAAATTCCATAAGTTTGAGAGATATTTACTTTATTTGCTCCAAAAAGAATGTAAGTAAGATAGCATACAAAAGTAAAACAATATGGTAAATTGCATTAAAAAGCAAAGGGAAATGCAGAGAAGTCAAAATGAATAGGTCCAAATAAAATGGACCATGCTCACTACCACTCTAATAAAACATTCCAATAATTTATTATATTATAAAGTTATAAGCAAAAAACTAAATGCATGGTATAAATTTAAAATCTATATTATACTTGAACTAAAATTATATTGACATCTGTTAAAATTATTAGGACAGAACACTCCTTCTCACTTCTTAGGATCATCATATTAGCAATAATGATTACTTCAAAACCTGCAAATAAAGATATCATGAGCAACATGACAAGTCTGATTAATAAATCAAAATATTTTTATACCACTATATGAATAAAAACCTTTCTCTCAAGGCACAATATATAAAAACAGAAAAAAAAATTCAGGGGGAAGTAAAATTCCATGATGTTAAAAGTGAAATAAAAAGCTGAAGCTGGAAATACTCATTTTAAGAGGCAGCAATTCAAGACAACAATACAATCGAAAGGTCCTTAACTCTGTGAGGCAGTTAAATTCTAATTTTAATCCCAAATTGTCACATTGAGGATAGTACTTTATTTCATATCCCTTAGTTTCTCCATTGGTTAAATGGAGCAACAGTGTTTTTTTCAGAGGTATGTTAAGGATCATTGAGTTTATGCTTATGCTAAAAAACAATACTTCTATATAAATCTTAGTCAACACCTGGGTTCTGGATTTTCTCTGCAAAGAAGCCTTTAGAATAAATCACACACATGGAATAGGAGCAAGCACACATGACATAAGGTTCTTAAATTATTTTAAAACTGTATCTTGAGACTTGACAAACCACATTTTAGGAATACTTTCTATGACTCTGTTATAACTGTGCACAAAAAGAAAGTTCACATAATATTAGGCTTCTCTTTCAAATATTAAACATTAATATTCTTGGTAAAAGTTAACTTTATTAAGAAAATCAATATTCACTTTTCAATCTAACAGTCTTCCTTGAACTACAAAACTGGATATAGAAAAACAAAAAAATAGTCTAGTCAATTTAACAAAGTAATCAGTAAAATTGTTAAATCTGACACAAAAGCTTAAATCACCCACATGCTGAAGACTAAAAATATTTCCTGACTTTTTGAAACTATTGCTAAGTAAAAACATGGCAACTTCCCCTATATGCCAAATGTATAACTCCCAATAGCACTACAGTAACAAGGGCTAAGCACAGGTTTTCCCTCTAATATAATGATGCAAATACTACCACTTGGTTCTTCACTTTTCAAATACTTGTAGGCTTAATGATGAAATCTGACCAAATCTGAGATTTATTCCAAGCTCTTAAGTTGCTGGGGAAAGTGGTAAAGGTCAGTAATAGATGCTCTTTAACCAATAATTAATTATTTTCCTACTCACAAGTACAGTACTGTCTGAAGCATCTGACATACTTATTTAAAAAATAAGATAATAAAACATTAAGTTCTATCATTTAATCCTGATAACAACCTTGTGAGGTGGGAACTATTATTATTACCCCATTGTACATATGAGAAATTAGAAGCTTTGAGCAGTTAAGTAAGTTACAGAGTTAGTGCTAAAATGGCATTCTAACCCAAGTAGCCTGGTTCCAGAATCTACATGCTTAAGCACTGTCCAGATTACTAATATCTATCTAGACTCTCTGAATCAAGGATGGACCATTAGAGGATGAAACCCAGGATTTTTCATTTTTAATAAAAGTATAAGTTTCTTTTTATGCCATTGAACATTTGAGAACCACTGATATAACTCCTAGGAAAAACTGGTACAGATATGGTCAGTCTCATTATAATATACACACAAACATAAATACAACAGGCCTTTGACTGTTTACAGTGTATACTTTAAACAGGAGTGGGAGATTACTGTCTTGTCCTGAAGTATAGGTATCACTTGTTTATACGAATAAACATGGATTCTTCCTGAAACAAACAGGCTTACCCATTTCAACTAGCTAAAAAAAAATCAACAACTATCAAATTAAAAAGTAGTTGAAGTCAAAGACAGGATTTACTTTTTCAATTCACCAGAACCTTAAAAAAAAAGAAAAAAACTTCATGCAATTTAATCCCTGGACATGTTTCTGAAGTACTAAATGTCATATTGTTAGAGCTTTTTGAGAAGGAAATAAATTCACTTCTTTGTTTTATAATAACCAGTCTTCTTACATGTGGAAGACTTTCAAATAGTTAAAGAAACTATCACAGAATTATTCTGAAAGGCAAAACTGTAAGTTCTGCATGTAACAACAAAGTTTACTAGTGACCAATATTATCTCCTATTCTTTGCTTATTTGAAGCAAATGACCTATTTCTTCGGAGATGGCTGTCAATTTTCTTTCTCAATACTACCATGGTATTTAAATTATAAATTAGGAATAAAAACACCTGTTCTCCTAAGTCTATTTCCCCATCCCTAGCCCCACCCACCCCCAACACACAGCCCTGCCCTCTTTCCAGAAAACCTTAAGAACCAGGAAGAGGACGTTGTTTATTTTAAACAGTTCAATTCAGCAAAACATGTACTTTTGACCTTCAGTTTCTGAGTGGTAAGCAAATGGTCAGTAACTAACTAAAAGCATCACTTAAGACAGTATTTTTCATACTTTTTTGCCCAGAACTCATGGTCAAAAATACATTTTACACTGCATGTCAGTAAACACACACAATGGAAACCAAAGTTTTATGAAATAACATTACCTTTACTATATTTGACACACTCTTAAAATTTCTATTTTAACTGTGTTAGCTTATAAAAGAAACACTGGCCATGTAATATACTAAATTAATTTTCATGCCTCACTAATGAGTACCACCTTCAATTAAAAAAAACAATTACTTTATGCAGTGTTACTTACTACATATAAAAATCATCCATTTAATATAGGGATGAAGGCAAATATCAACAATGGACCAGATTTGTCTTGAGATTCATATTCCCAGGATGAATACTTTGAGGTATTAAGGAAAAAAAATAAGTGGGAGAAGCACGAAATCAGTGGAAGAATGAATAACCATATACTCTTGTAGCATTAAATAAGGCGCACAAGCAATGGTAGAAAGGTCTCTAAATAAACAGTAAATATTTTTTTTCCTTTTTACAGAATATGCTGAAACCAGGGTTACTTTATATAAAAGGATTCTGTAGAAATTATTCATCCTAAGGATGTCATTAAAAATATTCTAAAATACTAAGAGAAAAACATATCTCTTTTCTTTATTGTTCATTTAAAAGTATTAAATTTGACCAGTTATTAACTTCCATTTAAAAAAACACTTCTAAAATAGAAATTTTACTTAAAAAAAAAAAAGGATGTGTCTACATTTTTGGATATATGTAATTGTTAAACTCATATTACATATTATCAATATTTTCATAGTTATTACTCCTTTATTTTCTTTTTTGTTACATTTTAACATCACTTATATTTTTTGGAATTGTTAGTTTTATAACCTAAACCAGAAACAGATAGGACACACTACTACAAGAAAATTTTTAGAAAGTCATTTGTTGTAGAAAACTCATCTTTTATAAAGTAGAAAATAAAAATATTATTTAATTAAGGTAAACTTCTTTGCTTATTCCAGTATCAGCTTCAAACAGAAAACTTCACATAATCACACAGAACATAAAAGTACTTTTTTTCTTTTTGCAGAAATGTTTAAAAACCATTCCGTTAATAGTCTCTCTGAAGTTCATATATAGCTGTGTTAAAAAAAACCTCTGTTTTTTAAGTTAATAAATCTATCATTTCTACAGTGCCCCAATAAATTAAAATAGATTACCTAGGCAATATTAGCATTTACAAACTAGAGTTTGTTCTTGGAAGACTTTCATTTAACACATTTATATATATGTGTGTATGTGTATATATGTATATACACACACATATACTATATGCTACACTGTAGTTAACAGTTTAACATATTTCTATTAAACCACTTCTATAAGATAGCATAGCATAAACAAACCACAGTTTTTTTAATATCAAGACAAAAAGAGAGGTAAAAATTTCTGAAATACTAGCAGATTAAATCATTGCTATGTCTGCACTTGCAGGGAAAAAGTCATAGTTGGAAATATTTCATTGAAGTATTGTGTGTTATGGTGGAACTTGGCCAGTCTCTTGAGGAACAATGTAAACACAGATATAAAAAATTAAACTGAAAAACTTTGAGACAAAATTGAAACATTTACCTGAAATTCTGGTACAGAAGGTGACTTTGTGACAGTTTTCCTCTTCTTTGTGATTGCTTTTTTAGATATGGATTTTTTTCCTTTCAAGATTAAAAGAGAAAAGCTTCATAATGCTGTTTATAGCATTTCATTAACAAAAAGCAAATTACATAGAACCTTGAAAGTTAAATTATAACTAACAGATGGCTTCTAGTGAGTCAAATAAAAATGATGAATCAGAACAAGCCCCAGCAAAAGCAAACATCAAACTGTAACTACCCATAACAGACATATTAACAAATGGTGTTTTCTTAACAGCCAAACTATTATAATCTCTAATGTGTTGCACGGTACCAGAATTAATTACAATAAGATTTGGAAAATAAAAAGTCATATTACTACTGCTTAGTTAAAATGTAACTCACAACTTAAAATGAGGTTACATAAGGGAAAAAAAACCTTACCTTTAACAACGACTTCTGTAGTCAGGAACTTGTACAGAACTATATTCTGAAGACTATGGTCTTTATTCAACCTAACGTGAAAATCCTCTCAGTAGCTTAGGAAACAAGATTTTCCTTCTCTCTCTTTAGCTCTGCACTCCCCTAATGGGCTGCTGTTAGCAGTATTCAATAACCAGTTTTAAAACAAGGTAAACATTTCCCTTTAAAGTGCACCTCATCATTTGTGCAATCAGAAACCACAGGGAAAAATAAATCCATATTCTTAAAGAATTTCAGTTTATAGCATAAAGTATATATAATCTACAATATGTATTTAAGCAGACTAAAGAAATACTTGCATACATACAGCCTCTATCTTATTTTAAGGAACATATTAAAGTAAATGTTTTTCCCCATTTATAATTGGCAAAATCAATTAATAAATTATTTAAACAGGAGAGACAGTACAATTTATGGGGACAACAAAGAATTATAAAATGGAAACCCTGCCCTCCAAAAGTTTACAATGTAAGGGAATAAAAAATTAATTTTAGCTCACAATCATTTGTATGCTAAAATCAGTTTAAAAACTACTATTTTTTCAAAAGAGAAAATTGCTATACTAAATAATTCCTACTGTTCTTTTCTAAATATTTTCTTAATAGATATGATTTTGCATGAAAACAATCAATCTGATAGCACATTTTATTCAAGTCATAAGCATATTCCAGTTTACAATATAGTTGTATTTTCTTTTGTATTTGTAAAATCAGATCACAGAACTGTAATTTGAATCATTTCTAACTTTGACTCAATAGAATCCAAGTATACCACACTTGAACTACTGCAAATTTTCAACTGCTGAGATTCACAAGGGTTTTAGTGTTTTGTTTTAATAGGTAACAACCTGCTACTGACTTTTGCTTTTAATTAAATTTAAGAACCCAACATATATTTTCTTTTCTCATTACTCTTATTTGCTTATGTGCTCACACAGTACAAATATTAGAACTAAATTTATACAAAAATAGGTAAGTGGGTGAGCTGCTTTAGCAATATCCGAGAAGTGATTCCCAGGTGGTGCTACTGCTAAAGAATCCACCTGTCAATGCAGGAGATGCAAGGGATGTGGGTTCAATCCCTGGGTCCAGAAGATCCCCTGGAGTAGGAAGTGGTAATCCACTCCAGTATTCTTGCCTTGAAAATCCCATGGACAGAGGAGCCTGGCAGGCTACAGTCCATGGGGACCACAAAGAGCTGGACATGACTGAGCACTATCTTACTATATAATACAGCTAATAACTGATTTCTAAACCGGGTGCAATAGGAAACTCTCAAGTGGACTGATGGATCTGAACACCAAAATGTCTCTCCTCTGAGACATGCTATCTTTACTATTATCGAAAGTTTATAGGAAAAGATTTAATCTGACTTAAGACAGTTTAAAGGAAGTGAAATCCTTCCTCATTCCTATTCCCCACCCCTCAGAACGCCTCTAACTAGCTTTTTAAAAATAATTTGATTTTGTATTTACTTATTTACAAGCACAACAGAGGACATTTTTTATATTTCCAATCAATTTGATATTATTGCCACAGAAACACCAAACTTACGTAATAAATTCTCAATTAACTCTAACAACCACTCTATTTGAATAAATTAAGCAGCTGAGGTGATTACTGGGAACCTCCTTTCATCATGTGATTTAGATAACTTAAATGTTATTAAGAAACTGGAATTAGTATTGGGAGTTTTGGAACTAAACTACCTGGATTGGAATTTCAGCTCTAACCACTTACAAGCTGCAAGACCTTGAGCGAATTATTTTATTCCCTTGTGCAGCTTCACTAAAACAGGAATAATATTTCCAACTTTGTGAGAATTATACAAATTAAAGCATGCTAAGAGCTTAGACTACTATTAGGCACAGGGTAAATCATCAACACATGTTAGTGGTTCTCATCTGCCTTAGATACGTTGTGATAAGAGTTTAAACAAAATGTTAATTATTTTTCAACCTTCTTCAATTTATTAACTTACTCCTTCATTTTAATTATTCTTGTTCTGATGTTCTCTATGTTACCACTCAACTTTGTACATATATCAATTAATGTAACACTTACCATACAGTGTTACAATTATCTGTTTACATGTTTCTCTTCCTTACTAGATTGGGAATTACTGACAACAAAAATCCCATTATTCATTTTGTATACAAGTTAAGATGCTTAAATGTAAGAATCCTACTCTTCATCAGAAATGTTCAGTCTGGGGATAGGGAAAGGGAGGCAGGTAACTGTTTACAATTCTGAGTCTACTTTATAATAGAATGTAAATAATTTACACAATTTGCCAAAGAGTTTCACAACATGACCTAGGAAGGAAACTAACATTTATTGAGCACTTACTATGTGTCAGACACTTAGTAAGGTGATATATAAGTTATCTCAGTTAATTCTTAAAGAAACCTTCCAAGGTAGGCAAAACCTCCATTTTAATGTGGGATAAATGAAGATCAAAAGGTTTTTAACTTACTTAAGTGTTACACTATAATAAGTAATCCCCACAGCCAGGGCCTCTTAACTCCAAAGTTCATGCTTTTTCCATTATGTAATTCTAACCTCTTAAAAATGATAGTTACCATTTACTGATTCCTACCATGTGCCAGACACCATGCTAGGTACCATGCATTCACTATTCCATTAATTTTTGTGAAATTACAGCAAGATAAGTATTGGCTCATTTTTCACAGAGAAATAAACAGGCTATAATCAGGTAAATAAATTAACAGAGAACTTATAACTAACATGCACTGAAGCACATATTTGTACTAGATATGTCTCACTTCAAAGCTGTGCTCTTTTTATGGTAAAACACTGCATTTTTTCAGGCTTTCTGCAGGGATGTAATTTGTATTTGACTGGTTTCAGAACATTCCTTTAATTAGGGTTATAAGATTTGCATATTCACTATTACTTAATATCTTTGTCCTCAACAGAACAATATGAATACAAAGTTTTCTATATTCATCAATAAAAATTAACTGTTACTGTTCATTAATTATTGCTTTTAAAATGGAGAATGGAATACTATAAAACCACACAGCCTTTATTTGGTAATCTGTTTTTGCTCCAGGGCAACCCACTCCAGTATTCTTGCCTGGGAAACCAATGGACAGAGAAGCCTGGCAGGCTACACAGTCCATAGGGTCACAGAGCTGGAAACGACTAAAAAACAACAAGTTATATAGAGGGCAAGTTACACATTCCTATTAACTTCAACAGTTAATAGTTGAAAACTATTCAACACACATACTTCTATCTCAGTACTTTCATTTTAGGGATTCTGATGTGAATGAATACTAAGACACTGATCACTGTTAAAATTAGAAACCCAAGGGCATTTGTATTATCAGCAATTCTGGCAAGTGCCTGTTAGACTGTAAAGTCACAGAAAGTCTAAATATGGTTTTTATTTACTAAATGTCCATATCTTGGCTAATATATATATTTTTTAAGTTGGCATTTTACTTTTATTTATTTATTCTAAGACTTAGATGAGACTTAAAAGGCTTAGAATAGTGCCTGGTACACAGTAGGCATTATAAGAGTACTGGGTTTTGGGGGGTGGGGTAAGTAGAAGGTATTAAAATAAAAGGCCATGGAATATAATCAATTCTTTCACTCTAGTATCTTGGCATCTTGAATTGGTTCTCTAAGAATTTTCTCCATAAAGACACATATCTATAGTAATATTAACACAGAATTATACAACTGTTTCAAAAATACAGGCCTGGGTTTATCTGATTATTCAATATAATCAAATATTGTAGATTACATTACTTTCTCAGTCATTCCCTATAAGCAGCTCATTACTTTTTTATATATTTGATATATTTTATTTCAACCTCATTTCCCAGACTGTATTCCCGATTCAATTATCTAAAACAGCACCACAAACCCAGAAAGAGATCATCCCCAAATGGCATATTTCCATCATTCAAATGCCTTCTAAACCGTCAACTTTTCAACTTTTTCCTTAAGTTCTTCTCTAATTACTCTACTTTTTCTCAGTGAAACTTTGCTTATATACCTCCGTGGTTTTGCTCACTTATTAACCACTTTCATCTACCCAACCCCCTTATTCTTCAAAGTCCTTCATCCTCTATAAAATCATACTATAGAATACATTGATTTATCCTCTCTGACCTTTGATTGTATGGTCTTTACTGTATACTTAACAATTATTAAATGAGGCTATTCACTAATTTTGAATCTTAATTTCTTCAATAATAAGAAAATAACAATACTTGTCCTGTTTATTTTAGTTGGTTTAGATGAACTACACAAAATGATTTGATTGAAAATAATGACCATGTAAGTAGGGAAAAAACCTTCCAAACCAAACTAGTTGAAATAAATAACTTAAAAATACCACAAGCTTTTTCATAACAGTCAGTGTATTGTGAATCATTTCTGTTTATTTTTTCAGGTTTTATAAAAAAAATCTTCTCATTTTTAAAATTTATAACTCATTTCAGTCAACTCTATTTGCTCTATACAATCTACAATAGTATGTTACTGAAAACAACTGAAATGTCCATTAAGGAAGCTAGTTAAATGAACTACACAATACATATAACAGAATCCTAGGCACTCATTTAAAATGATGGTACAGAGATCTATTTATTGCACAAAGATGTTCATGGTAAACTGCCATGTAGGGAAAAAAGCAGACTGCAAAATAGTATGTATAGTATAATCCTACTCAAAAATAAAAATGGTTTCAAAGAATATGAAAATACATGTTAAATGGTAAATCTTAGTTATTAATATATCTTGGAGAATCATACTATGTGCGTTCACTTATTTATTCAATAGATTCTTACGCAATGTGTCAGTTACTGTGCTAAGTATTAGGGAGCAAAACCAAAAATAATCCTTCTATTCTCAAGGATGTTATAGAAATGAGGGGAGACAAGCATCAAAATAACCTAGAAATAAATGCAACTATTAGGAATAAATTTTATAAATAAGTATTATGAAGGAGAAGTATCTGGTGCTATAAGTATGCACAATTGGGAAAATGACAATGTTTTTATATGTTGTAATGTTTCTGAGAATAAGGAACAGGTTTAAATAATTGAAAATAAATTCAAAATTTACAAGGCAGAAAGAGGGCTCCTCTGATGGCTCAGTGGTAAACAATCCACCTGTCAGTGGAGGAGACACAGGTTCAATCCCTGGTCTGGGAAGATTCCACATATTACGGAGCAGCTAAGCCTATGCACCACAACTATTGAGCCCATGTGCCCTAAAGCCTGTACTCTGTAGCTAGAGAAGCCAGTGCAATGAGAAGTCAGTGCACTGCCACTAAAGAGTAGCCTCCGCTTGCTGCAACTAGAGAAAAGCCTGCACGACAATCAAGACCCAGCACAGCCACACATAAACAAATTAAAAACAAAATTACATTTTAAAAAAGCAGAAAGAAAAGTCTAATTCTGAAAATAGACTAAAATGTTTATGGGTCACAAAACTGCCTCAGTGCACTTAAATCAGCAAATCATTTTCACCCAGTTTGTCTTTGCGCCTTCTACTAAAAATCATCTGCCATTACAATAAGAAGGTTTTACTGACCTGAGGAGTCCACCAAAATTTCAGGTACGTGTAATCAACAGAAAATGGACCAGGTTGACTACATAAATCCAGACCAACCACATTTATTCCACCCTAAGTAGAGGTTCATAAATCAGCCATGGATGACACAGCTTATCCCAAAGCATATTCTACAGCAAGGGTCCCCAACCCCTGGGCCTCAGATTGGAACTGATGCAGGAACTGGTACTGGGTCTTGGCTTGGTAGGAACTGGGCTGTACAGCGAGTGGCAAGTGAGCAAAGCTTCCTCTGCCACTGCCCCGCCCCCCATTACCACGTGACCCATCACCCTCCCCAGCTACTCCCACCCCCGTCCATGGAAAAAGTGTCTTCCCTGGTGCCAAAAAAAGCTTGCGGACTGCTGTTCTACAGATTATTATTACTTGAAAAAAAGTTCTGTGCCGGTAGCCAGCACGGGAGATCCCACCCATGACAAGGTCATGCGGAGAGACCTGACGGGGCAAGGTGAGTCAGGTCTCAAGGTGTCCTCTGCCTGAGCATCTACCCTGAAACCCAAATCTGTCTGTTTACTGTCTGCTATACTATACTCTTCTGACATTACAGGGGGCATCCTCGACCACCTTTCTCTGGAAAAAGTTAACTTAGAGCTCCAACTGGTCTCCTGCATATGAAAGGAGTGTCTCAGCTCAAATCCCTCTGATGGTTCTCTAACTTGCCTGACAGTTAAAGACTTTTACAACTTGTGATTGTTTACAGCCCCCCAACCGTGAGAGGCATGAAGCTTAAAACATCTTAAAGATATAGAGCCTTTTCTAAAGAGCTAAAAATTATATTGGTGATGGGTTTTCACTGTTGAGTCAATGACTGCTGCCAGGCCTCCATATTCTTTATCTTTTAGGCACCTGGAGGATATTAATCAATGTAATTGGGATATAGAAAAAGGAATATAGTAGTTTTTATGTTAGCAACACTAGACTTTTGAGTTAGTGAACTTTCTCTTTGTTATAAATCACTGTACTCCTCTATCCTTGTTATAAATTGTTGTGTCCTTGCTATATAAGAATGTAACTTTATTTAGTGCTTTCTGAGAGTGGCGCCAGACTTTGGAAAGAACAACACTTTTCAGGCAAATAAGTTTTCTGGTTGACAGACCCTTATCAGAAAAGGGCCATAAAATGATAATAGGCCTCCTGGCCAGAAGATGATGCAAATCACCTAAGACTTGTGTATACAGCTAGGTATGCAGAGAGAAAGCCTGGTCTCGGTAAGAGTCAGGGCTGCTGACACTGCATAATTTTGTATTATCCATTGATCTCTATGTACAACCAAAAGTATAAAAAGCTTTTCTGGACAATAAAGGATGGACCAGTCACTGGAAAGACTGGTTCCCCCGTGTCTTCTTTTCTTTCTTACTCTATTTTCTGGCTGATTCCCATCTGGGGCTTAGAGGCTAGCCGTGTCTACTTATTTGCCCGGGCTTCTAAGACCCACGCGAGAGAGTGCCTGAGGCGGGGCACCCTCTGCTATTCAAGCGGGCGCCTGTGGCCCTACGTAGACAGTTCAAGTCCCTTGTCTCAGGGCTTTATTGGCTTTCTATGTAAACAAAGGAATACAGCCTCTTTCCTCCTCTAAATTTTCTACTACACTATTCTTTCCTAATCTCTCTTTGTATTTCTAAATAAATAAGTTTTTCCTCGCCGACTCTGTCCCCACTTTGAATTCCCTGGATCCAATGGGGCTGGACCCCGGCAGTTCTGTATTCAAGTAAACTTGAAAAGTACTAGGTTAAACAAAACTAAACAGTTTTCTTCAAGATTTTCTGGAGTCCTTAATACACCAGCTTAGAATCATATATGTGTAATTCTGAAGTCCAGAAGTTTCTGAAAACTAAAATTTTAAAAACAACTTCTATCAAAACATGATAAAGTGTTATGAGGTTCTTTATAGTCTTCATCTCATTTAGACTATCCATACATTTTCCTTTTGAAATTATACATTTGATTACAGGGTTGCCCTAAGGTCCACTGGGGATGTTATTTAATAAACATTACATGCATACCCTTCGAAAATCTGAAAATTTCTGAAATATCTGGTACAAAGTTTTGTAAGCTGCATTGTGGACCTGTATTAATGCAAAATGTGAATCTATAAGAGGAATAGTTCCCAAACATATGACCATGAGGCTCACTTTTAGAGAGTAAGAAAGAAAACACTGGATTAGGATATGTCCAAAACTAACTATAAAAGGCCCTGAAGTTGAATATCTAATAAAAAAAAAAAAAGCTCAGGGCAAAGTATCAGAAAGACAAGTATACAGAATGATGTAAAACAAATGTTTTGTTGTTATATCATTTTATATAATACTGTTATGATAGTAAGAAGTTTAGTGTCCAATGAAGCAAAATAATTGGTCTATGCTTACTCAGTACTAACAAGGGAGAGGAAAAGTATATTAGCCAGATCCTAGTATTTCTGTCATGGAAAACTGACTTTCTAAAATTTGCTCTGAAGAAAAAAAGAAAAAGTATATAGGCAAGTGCATATTTTCTTCTACTTCATGCTGAAAGCCTTTTCTTCCCAACAACAGGCTCTGAGAGCATGCACAAGTACTCACTGAATTTGCTTTCGAGTTTTTTTCATATACATGTCTAGAACTGGACATGCAACTCCCACAAATTTTATATCTGACCTACACACACTCTGAACTTTCATTTAACAACTGTAGCAACACTTTGTGTGTTTACAATATAAACTTCTTTTAATTCAGTCCTCAAGAGCTAATGTTTTTCTTCTGCAATTGGTAGTCTGTATAGGAGCTACCATCAATATGTATTCTATAAACCATCATAAATAAGTCATAATTACATTTGAACACATGAATAGTAGGTCATAAATGAACACTTAAAAGGTTTTAGGTGACAATGGTATTAATAAAACTACATACTTTAGAATTGAAAAAAGTTTTTAAATTTAAAAATATTACTTACTATTTGAGAGGCTAACATTTCAAAGAGAACTTGGCAAATCAGTCAAAATAAATTTATATAGCCTAATGGATTGCTTGTAAAATTTAATGGATTTATTGCTGAGAGTTACCTTAAAAAAAAAAACTGCACCCTTTTATCATATAGATCATTGTGGATCACTCTGCAATTTTTAGTTCAACAAATTAAGCCTGTTCTTGATGGTAAATTTTATACTACTTCTTTATAAATTATATATTACATACACATTTTAATATATTTAATTGTATTTAGTGATTTAAACAACTAAGGTATAACAGCAACTATATCAACTAAACAAAGTTCACTTCCCTCATTTGCCAACTCATTAAGTTATTGTCAAATCTTAATTATCTTTGTTACTGAGGGAAAGAGTAAAAACTGAAACCCACAAATGATAATAAACCACAACTTGTTTCAGTAAAACATTCAAGCTTTTCCCAATCAGGCAACATTTTCTTAGGGTTAATTAAAACAAGCTTTTATCTCATCCATCCTATTGGTAACTGAGACAGAAACTGATTAAATGGCAAACAACAGGAAAAGCAAAGGCACCTGACTAACTTAAAATGCAGCGCACTCACTCACTGAAAACTTTATTCGTAAGATTTTCTTGTTGTTAACGTTCAAACAGGCTTGTGACAAATACAGTGAGTACTTAAATTTGGTGTAAGACAAACTTACAAATCCTTAAAACAAATAAGCTTCATAAGTTATTAAAGTAAAGTAGTCGCTCAGTCGTGTCCGACTCTTTGCAACCCAATGGACTATAGCCTACCAGGCTCCTCTGTCCATGGAATTTCCCAGGCGAGAGTACTGGAGTCGGTTGCCATTTCCTTCTCCAGGGGCTCTTCTTGACCCAGAGATTGAACCTGGGTCTCCAGCATTGAAGGCAGACGCTTTACTATCTGAGCGACCAGGGAAGCCCATAAGTTATTAAGTGGATGTAATTTTTTCCTTATAGACAACATTTTTTTCTGGATATGAAAATATATACTAAGAGAACTTTCCAGAGTGCTAAAAATATATAATGTGGGAAAAAAACTAGGACCCAGAAAGATAATCTAACTTGCCTTGGTTTACCAAGCTAGTTGCTATGAACTTTAGTCTTAGGAATGCTAGCTCCTGACATCAGTGCTTTGTCCACTGCATGGAACTGCCCTTAAGCTGGGGGAAAAAACACTTCTTAAAAAGGATGGCAAGGATCACTTATGGAGAAACTGGTCCAGAGAATGTTCAAAGATTTTCAACTGAGAATTAAATTCAAATGTATTACATTGGTATTTTGTTGTTGCTAGTATGTAAAACCTCTTCTGCTCTGGGTTTTAATTATGGGGACTAATATAAAACTTGACATTCACACCCACACACACACACACAAAATATATTTCATTTTGTCAATCAGAGCCTTCCATGATGCCTAATTGAAAGAACTACTTGAAGTATGCTAAAATGTAATCGTTGCCCATTTGTGTCAGCTTACCAGATTTGTGCTTCTTGTGTTTTGCTTTCTTTTTGATGATCAGTAACTTATTTTGGATCTCAGGTTTGTAAGACTTGAATGCAAGGGAATGAAGACTTTCGCGCTTTCTCTGTAAGTTTTCATTCAAAATATCTTTCAATTTCTTTTTTTTCTTTTTCTTCTTTTTTGCCCTCATTTTAGTTAGTTTAAGTTTCTTGTGGCTCTGCAGTGACTGTTCTAATAGAATATCCCTTACAACTTTGTGGCAGTTAATGTCTGGATGATCACTGTGGCTTCCATTTACATGTATCTGGCAAGATTTCAGAGCATTTTCTTTTAACGGACTGGGTTCAAGCTTTACTCTGGAAGCTTCACCATATTTTTCCTGATTTTCTATAAACCTTATTTCACCTGGACTGAGAGGCTCTCCAAAGCTAGTAACCTCCCCTGGACTTCCTGGTTTCTCTAAGTTTTCTTTACAACAATCAGTTATATTCATTTCACAGGGCCTGCGAATTCTAATTTCACAGTTAGACTTCACTTCCGTTTCAACAGAGATGTCATGATTATCTAAGTTCGTTTTAGCAGGGCAGCAGATTGGATCAAAACTAATCTCCTGCTCTTTTCTGAAGGCAGAGGGCAGGCCTTCTCTGCTACACCTATGCTCTCCATTACTTGCACTCACATAGTCACACTTCAATTTCTCCAGTTTAATCCGAGGTACTCTTTGTATTTTAATGGGTGGAATTGGAAATTCTGGGGCCTGAAAAGGTCTTTGTTTGTAAATCCGTACATCTGCACCACAGAACTGTGGAAAATGTACATAAGCATTCTCCAAATAATCATAACCAAGAATGACTTCCCTGCATTCATGAATAGGTTGCCCAAGTACAGCATCTTGAACTTCCTTTTGTGTTTCATACACAAAGTCACAAAGACCCTTAAGTATCCACACTTTTTGGTAGAAAGGTAGCTCATGAAAAGGTTTTTCTTCCAATGGATTAACTTCTCCAAGAACTTTAAAAAACTGAGGACACAACCCAAGTTTTTCAGCACAGTTGTCAGGATTTTCTGTCTGCCCTACAGCTGTGTACCACTGCTGCACTTTCTGTCTCAGTGCTGCTTCCCAGGTCCTATAAGGCAAAGTAGGTCTTCGATGTAAGGTAGGTCTGCGATGGGGAGGACTTAATAGAGAAGTCATTATTTTAGATAGAAAAGCATTACATTGAGGCATCAGAAGACAACGTTCCAATTCGTAAAAGACTATTTCTGGCAAATTTAAAATTTGCTGGGCTAAACAAAGGAAATGCCCAATAGCTGGAATTTCCCACATGGTCTCCATACAAGTTGGAGCTGCTTGAGCTAGAAGTTTTCTTTCCCATTCTTCTATTTCCTTTTGACTAGCTTCTTCTGCTTCTTTTCTTTCCTGCTCCCGAAGCCTAAAAAAATTTAACAAATTATATTATTACTATTTAAAATAGAAGATATCATGAAATACTCAATTTTAAGTATGTCATATTTATCTTCAGACAACAAGGCTTTCCAGTTTAGATGTACTTTTTTTTTTCAGATGAAGAAATACACATACAACTTGATACTGAGTTTTACGGATGGAGGATTATCACTGACATTGCCACTCAAAAGTAAAATTCAAATCACAAGTCCATCAACTTCAAAATAAACGGACAAAAATTTTAACTGTTTACTAAACAAAAGCACAATGGCAACCCACTCCAGTACTCTTGCCTGGAAAATCCATGGATGGAGGAGCATGGTAGGCTGTAGTCCATGGGGTCGCTAAGAGTCAGACACGACTGAGTGACTTCACTTTCACTTTTCACTTTCATGCACTGGAGAAGGAAATGGCAACCCACTCCAGTGTTCTTGCCTGGAGAATCCCAGGGATGGCAGAGCCTGGTGGGCTGCCGTCTATGGGGTCACACAGAGTCGGACACGACTGAAGTGACTTAGCAGCAAACAAAAGGACAGTTTAATGTTTTCTAGAAGCAATATGATGTCATATAAGAACTATAAAGATGTTTACATCCTTTAATCCCATAATTCCATGCCTAAAGAGTTATACGAGGAAGATAATTCAATAGAAGCAAAAGTTACATGTCTGTCAGTGTTAACTGGAGTTCTATATAAAAAAAAAGAACTATAAAGAAGTTGTATTACACAGCTGGAAAATAAGCTGGCTATGTTATATAGCCTTTAAATTAAAATTATGAATATCATCTATAAACACAAAAAATATCAGAACACAGCACTTAACAAACAGTTCAATAATAAGTATATGTACATACTAAATAAGGAAATGACAATATTCCAAACATAAATGGCTCCTAGGTCAGTGAGATTATGAGTATTTTTTTCCCCTTAAAAATTTCCTCATGTTGAAACTATAAAAACAAACAAAAATTTTTCTTTATGGGTACTGCTTTAAATTTTCTTAAATAAAAAATTAAATTAGATAAAAAGAAGTCTTGTGATTTTGCATTAGGCGATGTGTTTTTAGATATGGCACCAAAAGCACAGTGACAAAAGGAAAAATGATGAAGTGGACATCATCAAAACTAAAGCTTTTTGTGCTTTTAAAGGACATCATCAAGTGAAAAGACAACGACAGAATGGGAGAAAATTTTTTCAAAATCATGTATCTAGTTAAGAGATCTGTAATTAGAAAATGAAAGAACACATAGAATAATAAAAAAGGATAAAATAGCCCAACTAAAAATGGACAAAGAATAATTTCTCCAACGAAGACATACAAATGAATAATAAGCGAATAAAAAGCTCAACATCATTATGCATTCAAGAAATGTAAATCAAAAACCAAAATAGGATACCAATTCATGCCTACTAAGATGATTATTGTAGGAGAGATAATAACAATTATTGGTGAGAAATGTGGAGAAACTGGAAACCTCACACACTGTAAAAGGCACAGATGCTTTGGAAGGCAGTCTAACAGTTCCTCATAAAGTTAAACATGTGACCCAGGAATCCTACTTCCTGGTACATGTCCAAGAGAAATGAAAATATCAAAAACCTGTACATGAATGATCATAGTAGAATTACTCAAAATGGCCAAAGAGTAGAAACATGAAATGTCCATCAACTGTCCAATGGATTAATAAGAAGTGGCATATCCATACAATGCAATATTATTTGGCAATAAAAAATATACAGTGCTGATACATGTTACAATATGGATGAACTCTGAAACATAATACTACATGAAAGAAGTCACCCACAAAATATCACATATTGTATAATTCCACTTATATGAAATGTCCAGAAATGTACAGAGACAGAAAGTAGATCAGAGGTTTCCTAGGATTGAAAAGGTGTGGAAAATGGGAAGTATCTTAATAGTCTTTCTGTCTTAGATGACGAAATGTTCTAAAATTGACTGTAGTATGTGTGTACAACTCTGTGAATATACAAAAAACAAAAGAATTTTATATTTAAATACGTAAATTCTATGGTGTGTGATACAATAAATCTGTATTTTAAAAAACTGGAGCATATAAGGTTTTAGGAGAGACATTACAATATGACAACAAAGAGGGGAAAATGTAATAACTTCTCTTATTTCTGAATTTTCAAGAGTGAACTCTTCCTCTAGAATAGATATATAAAGATGTGACTAATTCATGAACTCTAAATGAACACTGAGGTATAATGTCTGACATTGGCTATTTTTCTGTTAAAAAATAGCCTAAAATCATATTATAATCTGTTAAAACACAGTAAGAACACTATTTTAGCAGTACTGGGACTTCTCATTTTATCAAAAAAGCCTACTTTTACATTTCTGGCTGAGAGGTCACACTATAACTACCTTGCTATTACTGATAAAACAAATTATCTGATCAAGTAGCCTGGTTCATTAAAGAAGTTAATAGAGAAACATATAAAATGTGTGATTTGGCATTTAAGTATATTAATTACATCTAAATATCCAAACAATGTTAGACATTTTAGCAAAAAAAATTTTTTTCCAAAAGTGCTTATGGTTTTGAGGCGTTTCAGTTTTTCATTGAATGGGGGTGGTGGTGGGATGGTAGAATTTGGCTTCCCTAGTACAAAGCTGAGATTCCAAAAGCCCACAGAATTAGCAGAAAGGTGTACTAGCAATAGCAGTCCCTTCTTCTGGCCCCAACTAAAGGCCTGAAAGGAAAACTGTCTTTACAACAGGAGTGGTGGACGGAAAAAAATAAAATCTCTTCTAAGAATTTATAACTGTAAGCTGACTAATGTGGATTTATTGCCCACATTCACATTTCCTGGGTGCTCAGGAAAGTTTAACGTAGTTTCATGTCAAAATGTAGTTTCATGACTTGAACAGAAAAAAATTAAATCTCTAAGGCAATGCACTTTGTAACTGGATCTTAAGGAACTCCCACACAGATACAATGACAAGGAACGAGTTAAAAAAAAAACAAAACCCAAAATATAAAAGGAAAGAAGTTATTGTGAGGCTCAGGAAAAAAAAGTATAACTTCTAAAAAAACTACAGATATGGGAAATTTAGGAGGTGGAAAATAGGTCTAGTGAAAAGAAATGGAAAACATCGGTAAAGACGAGATTATTTTAAAATGGCAAGGTAGTATGAAAAAGAACTGAAGAAAATGAGTAAATATGGAAACTAAGAACTTAAAAGATTTACACTTAACTCAACAGAAATCATGGAAGCCAGAAGACAATGGAATATCTTTAATGTACTTAAAAAATAACTATCAATGGAAATTTCCATTCAGAGCAAAAGTATCTTTCAAAAATGACAAAATTAAAATATTTTCAAACAAAAATGTCATATTTGTGATGAACAGAACCTCAGCCAAAGGAAATGCTAAAGGATTTACCTCAAGTGGAAGAAAGGTCATTGATACCGGACTGATGATTAGAGATGGGAAGAGTGAGAAATTGGAAATATATAGGTTAATCTATACAGATAGGGCATAAAATAATGATAAAAGTGCTTTGTGGAGTTTAAAAAGAAGACAAGATAAAATTAAAATATATTATAACAATAGCAAATAAGCTGTGTGAGAGATGATTAAATTTAATAGTGTTTCAAGGTCCTTGTATTAATCAGGAAGATGGTAAAAATACTGATTAGGCTTTAATAAGTTAATGAGGCATGTGAAAGTTCAAGGTAGGGACTAAAGTAACAGACTTTAAACATACAAATTAGTAGAACCAGAAATATGGAAGGAAAAACATATAGCAATGAAAACTGGTGGGATACATGTTAACTAAAGCAGTACTTGGAGGGGCATTTAAAAGAATGTATATTTAGAAAAGAAGGAAAGTTGAAAATAAAATATTCATATTCATTAAAAGAAAAGAAAAAACTAGAAAAAAACAGCAAATCAAAAGTCCCAAAGTTGAAAGGAAATAGCAAAAATTAATGATATAAAACACAGAAAAATAATTCAATTCAAATGTTTGTTCTTCAAAAATGTTATTCAAATTAACAAACGCCTGATAAGACTGATGAGGAAAACAAAACATACACACAAAAAACCAATACCAGAAATGAAAATGAATTTATAGATTCTATAATTTAATCCTATAGATTCTACAGATATAGCTACTACAATGTTTACTGTAAGAAATTTTATGCCGAGACAATTTTAATGAATAAGCAAGTTTTTTGAAGAACACAAATTAACAAAACTGACACAAGTACGAAAATCTGAATAAACCTGTATTTACTGAAGAAACTACACACTTCAAAATCTTCTCTACATAGAAAAACTGGGGTCCTAAAGTTTTCACAAGAATTCATCTCAAAAATGTCAGTTAATGAAACAAAATATAAAACGGGCATGTTAAAGAAGTAAAAGAGGGAATTAAAAATAATGAGTAATAAGAATTTATCAGAATGATTCAGAAAGATTTGTTTTAAAAAGGAACTTCTAAAAATAAGAAAATACAAACCAAAAATAAAACACAAAAAATAAAAGTCTAACAATCAACTGGAGTGCTAGAAAATAAGAATACAGAAGTGGGGTAGGAGTGTGGTGATGACAGCAAAATTTGAAGAGATAATGGCTAAGAATTTCCTAGAAATAATGAAGGACACAAATCCCCAATTCAAAAGGCCCTAGAAAATAAATTAAGAGAACCACCTTTGGGCATATCATAATAAAACAATAAAACATCAAAGGAAAAAAAAATCTTGCAAGCAGTCAGAAGAGAAGAAAAAACAGATTCCATATACAAAAATGACAAAAAGATTGACAGATTTCTCAATAGCAACAAAATAAATGCAAAACAATAACTATCATTCATGGATAAGGATAAATTAAAGTTATTTTCATTTAGATAAAAATCACAACTCATTCTAAAGTAAAAACTTCTAAAACATCTGTTTCCACCTAACAAAGTAACAAGAAGTCAAATTTACTTTCCTACCTGAACCAATCATAAAAATCCTGACAAAATACATAAAACAATGGTTTGTAAGAATTTAAGTATCAAGCAAAGGACAGTGATCTCAGAGAGATGGGAAACAGAAGGTGAGACCAAAAACTACTGCAATTTGTCGCTTTCAAAGAATTTTCAGGCCATGATGCAGGAAGGGAAACCCAGATAAGAGTCTAGCAGACTCCACGAGATGAGAAGCCAAGAATCCAGAGATACCAAACCAAGGCAGCAGAGTCTACAAGAGATAAAACTCAAGAAGAAAAAGCTGCACATAAAATGAGAACAGCAAATTTTTACAGAGTCCTCCTCAACTTCAGAGCAATGACTAGTGTATGTATGCAAGGTAATAACCCAAAACTAGGTGAGGGAAAAATACCCCAAAGATTAGAAAATAAAGTGTTTATTCCCACAAGCCACGCTGGAAAAATTCAAAGGATGTTAGACAGCATCCTTTGCACAGTCTTGCACAGGCAGTAGAGAACAATTAGCCCTAGACGGAGTATTGCTCTGAACTCAACTAACAAATCATAAAAGATCCAAAATGACCAAACTGTTTCAAAATAATTACCGGCGTTTCAGGAAAAAAGCTCTAGAAGACCTATAGAAATATAAACATATCTGGCACCCTCCAAGATAAAACTCACAATGTTTGGCATCCAAACCAAAAGTACTAGGCATACAACAAAGTACAAACACATGATCCATAATGAGATAAATAATCAATCAAAATAGACCCATAAATGAAACAAATGGTAGGATTAGCAAATAAGGTCATTAAAGTAGTAACTGAAACTGTAATCCATATAGTCAAAAAGTTAAATAGAGACATGAAAAATTAAGTAGTGACATGGAAGATATAAAACAGATTCAAGTCAAACTTTTAGAGATGAAAACTACAATGTCTGAGATGAAAATATACTGAATGGGACTAATGGCAAATTAGACATAGCAGAAGAAAAGATTAGTGAACTTGAGGACAGTAACAGAAACTATCTAAATTTAAAGATACAGAGAAAATACTTCTATAGTATATACTTCAAGAAAAAGATGATCATAGAAGTTCTAAGATGAAAGAAGGATTGAAGAACAAATCAACTGTGAACCATGTAGGTAAATAAACATTATTACAAAAAACAGTAACAGTAATGTCTAGTTTGGGGTAAAAAATGAGATAGAGCTGAATTATTAATAATACATAAAAAAGATGAGGCAGAAAATATCCATATTAACAGAAAAAGAGCATGTAACTTGCAAATAAGCAGAAATACTTATAAGTGAAATAAATCTTCACTTCCACAGATGGATGTCAACAGATAATGCCAAGCTAAAAAATCAAGAACTCTTAATAGCAACATAAGCATATATTAAGAAATATGGAAATAATTACTAGAAAAATTACCTAAAAAGCTAAAGGTAGATGTCTCTGAGTCATGAATTTGAAGATGAGCTGAAGTAAGGGTTGCTGTCTTTCATTAAAAGCCTCAGTAGTACTATGTGACTTTTAAACTATACAGCCAATGAAATTTAAAAAAATTTCATAAATCAACTTTTTAAAAGCTAAAGAATATTAGCCAGGAGCTATAAAAGAGCCAAAATGAAAAAGACTTATACTGTATATCTTACCATGTTAGATTTATGTATATTTTGTATCTTAACATGAAACTGAGTTTCTCTACAGTTAATATATACTGAGAAGAGTAATCATTTATTCAATGCTCTGTTAACTAAAGAAAAGGTTTTCAATTTATTTCTCATGAAATGTAACTCAAGAATTTTAAAGGTTTGGTATAGGAAATTGTATCTGTTCGAATATCAACCATCAAAAAGTGCATTTAGTATACTTGGCACTGAAACTGATTTTGGTCAACCATGTCACAATCAATTATGCTCTGTTTTTGTACAGGTGAAAGAGTAATAACTAGTACTCAGGGAAGAAAATGAAACGAGGAGTTGGAGCAGACAAAACACTTTTATGGACTTGTTTTTGCCTAAAACAGTGTTAGCAACGTTTGGCCAATAAAGGCTAGAGATATGGCAATTTCAGATACTATTCAACTTACAGATGGGGACATTAAGGACATAGAAGGACAATGAGATAATTTCTTTAGGCTTACACAGTGTATTAGTGTAAGATCAGCAATATAAATAGTCTGCCATTGGTAGGTTGAAGTTAGCACCAACTGGCTTACTCTGGGAAGAAGAAAATTTAGGCAATAATTCATGCATTCTGCAGGATCAGGTACCTGGAAAGGCCGTGACATAGTAGTGTTATGATACAGCCAAATATGGACATTGCCTGAAGTTATTCAAGGGCTGCTACTCCTGCTTATGTTTCCTACGAACTAAACCTTTTAGGAGACAATGATGGATTCTAAATTCAAACCATGAGTACTGAAGAGGCAGGAGGAAGAGAAAGTCTGGTCTGGTACAGGCCAGCATAATGTGGAATAATCCTTTAGAATTGGAACTGTGAGTCTCCATCCTGTCCTCAGCAGTGTGGTACATATGGAATGGGAGCTTGCCAAAGACCTCTAGAGTCAATATCTATAATATGTCAATAAAAAAAAAACACACTTAAAATATAAGTAAAACATTTAAAAAACACTATATTAAAAAATGCTGAAGCAAACCAGTGTGCTCACAAGGACAGATTAAAAAAAAAACAGCTTTCAAAGTTATTCTCAATTTAAAAAATTGTTCTGAGGTGTTAGACTAAAATCAGATACAGTGCTACATGTTTCTAAAATGTTAGCTCAAAAAGTAAGCCTTCAGTATTTGGGGGATGCTATAAGACTGCCTGAGGATACTTACAAAAACCACATTCACTAATGGAAAAAGGAAAGTTAAACAGAGTAGATCCTAATAGTTCTCATCACAAGGAGAATTTTCATCTTTTCATTACATCCATATGAGATGATCGATATAATTAAACCTACTTTGGTAATCATTTATGTAAATCAAACCATCATGCTGTATATCTTAAATTTATACAGTGATATATATCAATCATTTCTCAATAAAACTGTAAATAAAGGTTAACACTACAAAATGAACAAATTTTTTTTTCCTGGACAAGTTCTTGATTGTTCCTTACTGGCTTAGAGAACATTAATCTGTTACTACGTAAAATACTAATAGAAGCTGTGCCTAAGGTTATTTTGATCATATATAACTTGGCAGGAACATCACTCATGAGGAAATAGCTTTACAAAAAAGTTATTGTATGTTTTAAAGTATCCTAACTTTAGTAGTTTTATAAATTTTATCTAATGCCTATCATATATAAGAATACAAAGAGGTGAAAGTATGGGCCACACACTTTACAATCTAGTAAGAAACATATACAGGAGCTGTAATGCCAAATAATCCATTAACTGAAAAACCATTATAACATAATGTTTAAGCTGGTTGAATGAAAAAGGAAAGCAAGACATTCATTTACATTTTCAATATAAAATGTTATATTTTAGGAAAAGCAATTTTAGTCAAGCTTTTTACTTAGCTACAAACAAAAGAATCTCTTCCAGCTAAGTAGAAAAGGAATTAAGCTCTGTTACGGGTTTGTTGTTACAAACCAAACTTAACAGATATGAACTGCAACTACACTTTGACAACTTCTCCAGGAAAAATTAGACTGCCACTATTATTTGGTACTTCTGATACTAGCAACCTAGAACAACTAGAAGCTCCCACCACCACCTCTATCAAAAGATAAACTTCCTTGCCTAAGACTGCCACCTCATGTTGGTCCCAAGCAATTTCAAGTGAGAAGAGTATGACTGGTCATGGGCCTTCTTACCTTAGTTGTGAGTGGGTATGAGAATACAGATTTCCTGGCAACTGCTTTGCGAAGTCAGGAAGGAAGGAGAAGGGGATGACAGAGGATGAGATGGCTGGATGACATCACCAACTCGATGGACATGAGTTTGAGCAAGCTCTGGGAGTTGGTGATGGACAGGGAAGCCTGGTGTGCTACAGTCCATAGGGTCACAGAGTTGGACACAACCAAGCGACTGAACTGTGCTGAACTGCTTTGTTAAGTTAGGGCTTATAACATGGGAAATTACCAAAATGTAGGGCAACTGTTCAAAACTGTGGGGTTGTCACAAATGACAAATGTCTACTTCATTAAGTCATTGTTACTTTAGGTTATTAAGAATTTGAAAATAAATCAAATGTAAGTCATAATTTCTAAATCACAAAAATGCAGAAAACATTTTTACTTTTAACTTCAGCAATTTCCAGATCAATAAAATACCAATAAGTTTATACAACTTACATGCACACTACTTCTGGTAATCCAAATCATTTTGCAAAGAAAAGAATGGTGCAGTGGTACAATATTTTTAACACGGCTATTTGATTAAAACTGCTACCTAATACTATCATATTTCGGATTAACTGAAATTTGCTTGAGGAAAGCTAGCTTTCAATTTTAACAATTTTTTAAAAAACAGTTATCAAAAATGTATTACATACATTCTGGCTTAATAAACAAGGGACACAAAATATAGTTTAATCTTTCCTTAATGATTCAACATCATCATTATTAACAAAATGCAGCGGTCACGAGTAGCTTAAAGACTATTCCAGCAACTACACATTAACCAGCCCTCTCGTTCCATTTTCCTCTTTGACTTATAGTGCTCCTGTCTTCTAAATCAACAGGGCCTCTCTTACACTAATCAGCTCCAAGACTGGCTGCTACCCTATTAGCATTTACCTGGAGAAGGCCAGACTACCAACCCCTCAGTTCAGTTCAGTTGCTCAGTCATGTCCGACTTTGCGACCCCATGGACTGCGGCACACCAGCCTTTCCTGTCCATATCCAACCCTTACTCAATGTTTATTTCTCTCTGTTTAAATACATATCATCTGCCATCTCCTTTGTATTGGTTTCCAATGTATCTAGGTAAATAAAGATAATAGTATAGGAATGTCAGGATTTTTGTAATCTGATCTAAAAAACCATGGTTTTTATGGCCTATAATGTACAAGCAAGGGAAACTACCTACTGTATAAAAATAAAATACAGAGTAAAGACTCCCTTCCTTTAACTGAAATAGATCACAAATCAGAGACCTAACTGTTGGACTTATAGATTTTTAAAAATAGTTTACTTTTAGGTCTGTGTCTGTCCAGATGATCACCTAAAAATTATTAGATACCTGTCAGTTAACTGAACTATTGCCATATTACCATAATATGGACTAGAATTATTCAGTTTGCTGCCAACTTGAATTTCCAATATATTGAATAAAAAGTTGTTTAAAGCTAATGAACAGGAGGAGAACATTATTTTCCCACTTCTTATACCAGAAGTTTTAATCAAAAAACAACGAAAAAGAGAAAGCTACGCCCAAGTTTTTAAGCACAACTACAGTAACCTCTGCAACCTTCCCTGTCTTCCAATCTGACCTTTCTTTATGATGTTTTCAAAGTCCCTTTCAGACCAAATTTTTCAGTAGCCATATTCTCAGCTAGTCTCTGACTAACTCTCAACAGGATAATTAGACTGACAGATTGATATCACGATAGCCGGCAGAATAATTGTACATAGGGAGGGAGGCTTTGTTTAGCACTCCTATGAATCACATTACATGTTGCTGATGAAATGTCATATTTTCCTTCTGAAGACATATCATAATTTCCTTCCTTTTTTTCCCACCAAAAAATCTTGGGAAAGGCCCAAAAGACATAAAAAAAATAACAAAAACAAAAAACTCTGCTTATCCCACTAGTTAGGTGGCACTTTATAAATTTTAATACTTGCTGCATTTTCAACTATAAAAGAAAATCATGCTTATGTTAGAAAATTTAGAAAACAAAGGTTAAGATAAAAGGTCTAACTATTCTTGATACATTTCATATGTTTTTAATGTAAACTCTAAATTTGGATGCACATAAAGTTAACAATCTCTTGGCACAGAAGAGAGAAAAGGGAGGCTAGCGTGGCAAGGATAGCAAGAATGTGGGATAAAGGGTGTAAAATGGGGTTAGAGAGATAGGATGAGGCCAAAAGCTGAAAGCAGGGTCTTATAAACTATATTAAGCCATTAAAGTTCTTGTGTGTACCTGCTTTGTTTTGAGGAGGTAGAAAGTAATGGGAACAGGGAAGAGGCATGATCAAATCTGCATTGGGAAAAGTTCATTCTACTTTTTAGACATGAATCTGAGCAAATTCTGGAGACAGTGAAGGACAGGGAAGCCAGGCATGCTGCAGTCTATGGGGTCGCAAAGAGTTGGATATGACTTACCTACTGAACAACAACAAAATTCTACCTTTAATGTGAAAAACAGAATAGAATGAGGGTAAGCATGGACACAGTTTCACTAATTAAGAGAAGATTATAGTTGTCTAAGTGAGAGATTAAGGAACCGGATGGAAACAGAGAAGAAAGAGGGAAGCAGATTAAAGAGAGATTTAGGAAATAAAACACCAATATTTGGGATTGAATTTTGATTTGTGTATAAGGGAAAGGAAGATGTCCTGTATGAATCTCAGATTTCTAACTTAAGTAATCTAACAGATGGTGGTGCCATTCACAAAGATAGGGAGCACGACAGTGAGATCAAGATTTAGGTGTAAGCATTAGGCTTTCATAATTAATTTTTGATGTAATCATTTTGAAGAAGAGATCTATGGCAAATATCTTTTGTTTGCCTCCAGAACTATTCTCTACTGTATAGTTTTATCTGTATCAGTAGGCAACCTCATCCGCTAGCTTTCCTTAGGTTTAGTCAAGAGTGTCCTGGCAAGATAGGAAAGTAGGGTAAAGTATTTATTCCCTTGGCCTCCTCTTTGTGAAGTTTTTGGTATCTGCCTAACACGCATGTGCTATACAAATAATAACAGGGAAATAACTTGAGATGATGACTAGCTCTGTTTAATGTCCTGTTAAAATTTCATGAACAATATAAGCATAACTGTTAAGAACATGTGTATTAAGTTCATGTAAGTGGAATAAAACTTTTATAAATGGACTTAAAAGTTTTGTGGGGGGAGTTGTGTCCTTTAACAGAAGGTATCATCTCAATAGTCTCTTCTTTGTACTCCTAATGGCAGCCCACTCCAGTACTCTTGCCTGGAGAATCCCACGGAGGGAGGAGCCTGGTAGGCTACAGTCCATGGGGTCACAAAGAGTCAGACACGACTAAGCGACTTCACTTTCACGGTACCAGTACCTAATTCCCCTTGTTTACTAACAGCCTTATATCTTTTTTTTTTTTTTAAGACACATTTATTCAGAGTCATGATCAGACTATTACATTTAGCAATCAACAGCATGGGTGCAAAAAAAAACCCAACAACAAACTACATTAGAACACTTTGTTGAAATGCTTTACACTTTCCACAGAACAGAAATTAAAATTAGCTGTTACACAATTAATCACAAGTACAGTCCTCAACTTGCATTGTCTAAAACATGTCTTCTTTGTAGCAGATAGGCCCTGCTACCACTCTGCTTGGCTGAGTTCACAAATTTGTTATAAACTGTAGTTTCCCTGTCACTTCTCTGGCTCTCCACTCCTGCTGAGTTTTGTTTCCTGCCAGTAATTAAAACATTCCATCACTGCCATAGCTACTGCTACTACTGGAACCACCAAAGTGACCTTGGTTTCATGGTTTGGTGAAGTACTGGCCTCTACTGCCATAGGGGACAGAACTTCTGCCTCCAAAGTTTCCACCTTTTGTAGGTCCAAAATTTGAAGACTGATTGCTGCAATTGCCAAAATCATTGTAGCTTCCATCATCTCCAAAATTGCTTCCATCATTACCAAATCCGTTATAGCCATTCTCACAGCCACGATATCCACCACCAAAGCCACCTCAACCACTAAAGCTTCCTCCATGACCAAAGTTGTCGTTCCCACCAAAACCACCTCCACATCCACCGCTGAAGTTTCCAGAAGCACTTCGACCTCTTTGGTGGATGAAGCACTAGCTATCTCTTACTTAGTTAGAGCTTTTCTTAATTCACAGTTGTGGCCATTCACAGTGTGGTATTTCTGAATGACAATCTTGTCTATGGAGTTATGGTCATCAAAGGTTACAAAAGCAAAGCCTCTCTTTTTGCCACTGCCTCAATCAGTCATGATTTCAATCACTTCAAATTTCCCATACTGTTCAAAATAATCTCTCAGGTGATGTTCTTCAGTGTCGTTAAGGTCATCAATAGAAACTTTTTTTACGGTTAAGAGGGCACCGGGTATTTGAGAATCTTCTCTTGAGACGGTCCTCTTTGCTTCCACAATTCTTCCAACTGCCTTGTGTGACCTCACACAAGGTGTGAGGCTGCATCCACCTCCTGCATAGGCATATGTGACAAACCTGAAGCCTCTGCAGTGCTTGGTGTTTGGATCCCTCATTACCACACAGTCTGTGAGTGCTTTCCATTGCTCAAAATGGCTTCTCAGACTCTCACTGGTTGTTTCAAAGCTCAGTCCTCCGATGAAGAGCTGCCACAGCTGTTTGGGCTCTTTGGGAGACTCTGACTTAGACATGACAGCAGTGGAGTGGGGAGACTTCTATGATGTTTACTGACAGCATCCATGGGCAGAAAGGAGTAACCTAACGAATGTATCTCAGCTTCATGTCTTAATGTTCAGCTATATTCCAACTTCTTTGGAAATAAACCCTCTTTGAATTACCCCATTTTGAATGTGCCACCTATTTCCTGACAAATGAGATACACTGATATCATCACTGATAGATATTACATCCAGAGAATATATTAAGTATGCAATTAGGCTTCAAATTTACAGAAGTTTGAGCAAGAGACATCTATCTATAAGTCTTCTATATATAGGTGGTATGAGAATGAATGAAATCACTTATGAAGAAAGTATGAGAAAGGAGAGAATCTTAGATTAAAAACTAGAGCTGTGGCAACAGTTGGGCAGTTAAGAACCAGAAAGAACTAAAATATTGAACAATGATGGCACTTAAGACTGAGGGGGAGTATCTAGAGTTAAAAAGTTTAAATATTCATGTGTTCTTGGGAAGGAAAATAGGTATATTAAATTTACTCTTTAAATATATATAATAAGACACTTTACTGTCATAATTAATTAACTGCTTTATACAAAACTAATATGATGGTAACTACTTTATCAATATAACTTCCTTACAACAACTTTAAGAACATATTAGTGGAGTTATTAGTGTAGCAACACTCTTTAAAGCACTAAAGAACTTGCCATGACCATAAGATTAAAGGCAGAATGAATATAGAACTGAATGGAAAAGAATGAATTACCTGGAAGGTGAAAGACCAAACAAAGCTGGAGGCATCATGCTCCCTGACTTCAACTGATGTTACAAAGCTATAGTAATCAAGACAGTTGGTTACTGGCATAAAGACAGACTCACAGATCAATGGAAAAGAACAGACAGCCCAGAAATAAACCCACATATATATATCAACTATTTTATGACAAAGGAGACAAGAATATACAGTGTGGAAATCACAATCCCTTCAATAAATGGTGATGGGGAAACTGGACAGCTACATGTAAAAGAATGAAATTTGACCACTATATTACAACATACACAAAAATGAACTCAAATGGATTAAAGACTTGAATGTAAGATCTTATACTATAGAACTCCTGGAAGAAAAAGACAGTCAGTAAACTCCTTGACATAGGTCTTGGTAAAGAGTTTTGGATCTGACAACAAAAGCAAAAGCAAGAAAAGAAAAAAACAACTAAGTGTGACTACATCATACTAAAAAGCTCTCTACAGCAAAGGAAGTCATCAACAAAATGAAAAGGCAAGCTATTAATGGGAGAAAATATCTGCAAATCATGTAGCTGGTAAGAGGCTAAAATCCAAAATATATTTAAAAATTTATACAATCCAATAGTAGAAAACAATTTGATTAAAAAATGGACAGATCTGAATGTACATTTTTCCAAAGACACAGAGGGTCTACAGGTACATGACAAAATGCTCAACAGCACTAATTATCAGGGAAATGCAAATGAAAACCACAACGAGATATCACCTCATACCTGTCAGAATGACCTTTATCAAAAACACACACACAAAAACAAATCATTGGTTAGGATGTGGATACGAGGGAACCTCTGAGCACTGTTGATGGTAATATATACTGGTGCAACCACTATGAAAAACAGTATGGAAGCTCCCCCAAAAATTAAAAATAAAACTACAATATAACCCAGCAATTCCACCTCTGAGGATTTATCTGAAGAAAATGAAAACACTAACTTGAAAATATGTATCCCCATATTTACTGCAGTATTATACACAACAGCCAAGACATAAAAACAACCTAAGTATCCATCAATGGGTGAATGGATAAAGAAATTGTGGTATTCACACACAATGGAGTACTATATAGCTACAAAACAGAAGGAAATATTGCCACTTCTGACAGCATGGATGGATTTTGAGGACATTACGCTAAGTGAAAAAAAAGTCAGACAGCGAACGATAAAACTGTATGATCTTTCTTGTATGTAGAGTCTGAAAAAAAAAAAAGAGAGAGAGAGAACAGATTGGTGGTTGCCAGAGGAGAAAGGGGAGAGTTGGGAAAATAGGTTAAGTGAGTCAAAACATAAAGAAGAAAAATAAAATTAAAAACAAAGTAGAATGGATACACACCCACAGATCTATTTATCCATATCCTCATCCTTAAATAAGACAAGTACATGAATGTTTACTGTATATAATGCAACTCTAGAACTAATCCAAAATGTGTATCTTATCAGGTAAATAGATAAACTGTAATACAGTCAAATAATGGAATATTATACAATAGCACTGGAAATAAAATACAATGAAATAATTCAACACAGCTAAATCTCAAGACACATAATGTTGACTGAAAACAGAAGACTGCCATTTATATAAAGGTTAAAGACATACAAAACAATGCTATATATTATCTATTAATATATACATAAAAAATGCCCAGAAATGACCTCCTTTTCCTGGTCATGATGCAGTAACTGAACCAATCTTACCCTCACTCTGTAAACAATTACAAATTGAATAAGATGCAGGAAACAAATGTTTTCAGACATTGAATATCAAACAGTACAAGACTGTGATCCCCAAGAAGTGAAATAAATGAGGTGATCCCTACAATTGACTGACCTCCTAACTAAAAGCAATTAATTTCCAGACCATGAGCAGAGACAGCAGAAACCCAAATGGTCCAGTGGAGTTGAGTTGAGATGAGATGAAAATCAGCATTAGGGGAGTAAGGCACCTAGAAGTTGTGAGATAATTCTAAAAACAAGGAAGCTATGCAGAAAAGAGCTTCAGAAATCTATACAAGGGTACAAAGTAGGACAAGAATGACTAGAAAATTGTAAGATCAAGGAGTTCATAGACACAACAGGGAGACCAGAGGAAGTCCGGAGTTCTCAGTCATCACTTGGGGGCATTTGGTGGAGACTCCAGAGAGGTCAGATCTTAGCCTGTGCTTAGTCACTCAGTCGTGTCCAACTCTTTGCAACCCTATGGATTGTAGCCTGCCAGGCTCCTCTGTTCATGGGATTTTTCCAGAAATAATACTGGAATGGATTGCCATTTCCTTCTCCATGGGATCTTTCAGAACCAGGAACCAAACCTTTGTCTCCAGTGTCTCCTTAATAGAAGGAGGATTCTTTACTGCTGAGCCACCAGGAAAGCTCATTAGATTTTAGTAGCAGGGCTGAACTGGAGTGAATGTTATTCTAGACCCATCCTATAAGAGCTTAAAGTTGGAGTTGAAAGGATCATCAAACTGATCCACAAGGAACTTAACTTCCTGGAAGAACAAAGCTCAGTCCTCTTTTAAGAAGGTAAATACAAATCTAAATACTCAACAAGGTAACATTCACAACATACAATTTCTAATAAAAAAATTACTGGACACGTCAAAAAGCAGAAAAATGTTACTTACAACAAGGAGAAAAATTGGTCAATTGGCTTAGCAAAGACAAAGATGATGGAGCTAGCAGAAAAGGACATTAAAAGGAACACAATAAGACATGAAGATATTAAAAAACAAATGTAACTTCTGGAGCTGAAAAAATACAAACTCTGAAATAAAAAAGTTCCCTGGATTAGACACTCATTAAAAAAAGATCAGCAAAACTTCCATGCAATCTCAATCAAAATTCCCTCAGGTGTTTTTATTTTTGGAAGGATTTCCAGTATGATTCTAAAATTATACAGATATGCAAAGATTCCAGGGTAGCCTAAAAATTTTAGGGGGAAAAGAAACAAAATACAAAGTTGGAATATTCACACTACCAAATTTCAAAGCTTATTATAAAGCCATAGTCATCAAGTCAACATAACTTAAGGATGGACCTATAGATGGTAAAGAACAGAAAGTCCAGAAAAACTCACAAATATATGTTCAACTGATTTTTAGCAAAGATGCAAAAGTAACTTATGAATGCTGCTGCTGCTTCTAAGTCGCTTCAGTCGTGTCCGACTCTGTGCAACCCCAGAGACCGCAGCCCACCAGGCTTCCCTGTCCCTGGGATTCTCCAGGCAAGAACACTGGAGTGGGCTGCCATTTCCTTCTCCAATCGTGAAATGAAAAGTGAAAGCGAAGTCGCTTAGTTGTGTCCGACTCTTAGTGACCTCATGGACTGCAGCCTACCAGGCTCCTCCATCCATGGGATTTTCCAGGCAAGAGAACTGGAGTGGGTTGCCATTGCCTTCTCCAACTTAAGAATAATAAATAACAAAACTTAAAACTATTTTTTAAAAAAACTGCTGAGTAGTGGGTACCAAGGCCTTTGATTTTATTCTTTGTTCCATGCTTAAAATATCCCTAGTTAAAAAAGAAAAGGTTAATGCTTTACCCAAAGAGCAAGCTTAATTCATATTAAATTATCATAGTTACTAGACATTTAAAGGAGGGTTTTTCCCCCATGTCTTAATTCACCCATGTTTATTTGATGTTACGCACAGGACACACACACATACATATATAAAACTGGAGAAAAGAAAAGGATTCTCATATTTCCAGATTCTTACTAGCCATTCCTACTTACTTGCTTAAATGTTTCCCTCATCACTTCAAACAACTTATTAAAGACTGCAGTTCACGGGATCTGTCTCCACACCACTGACTCAAGTTCTTTTATTTTTTTTGATGGTTCCGTCATTTTTAGGTCATAGGGACAGCATACTTCTCAGGAGTACAAACTATAACCACAATGCTCTGGTTCAAATCTTAAATTTACCATTCAAAAACTGCCTGACTTTGGGAAAGTTACTCTATCTGATTCAGGACAAATACTGAATACATATGACGTACTTAGAGGTGCTGCTGCTGCTAAGTTGCTTCAGTCTGAACCTGGCAAATAGCCCTGCACAGTAAACATTAACTATTCTTTTTTATTTTCTTCTTATTGCTACTATTACAACTATCTCCAGTCTCCTCTTTGTCTCTTCCTATGTTCCCCCTATATCAAGGAAGGTACTAAGTCCTGCTGATTGTTTCCAGAACAATCTGACCTTCTTCCTATTTCTGGTCATCAGTAGTGGAGCACTAGACTCCTTACAGCCTTCTTCCTGTAAGCCTTCCTTTTCTTCAATTTCTCTCTACACTAACCTATTACATACTACTGTCAGATTAATCTTTAGCCCCTTCCATACAACCCCCTTTTCTATAGCAGGAGTAGTTTTATGAGGCTCTATACAAGGAAAAGAAGTGGGTTTTGTTTAGTTTTTCTTTTTTCTTTTTTTTTTTGAGAACACTGTGGGTTCTCAACTACCGACTATTATTAAAAAGTATGGTGGTACTGAAAGCCTCAGGGTGAATTTTAATCCTACAAAGCAAGCTAAATTCATTATTACAATATATTATAAATTGACTTTGACTAGCATTAGTAGTTCTCTATTACATCAGCAATTGCTAATATAGTTTGGGATAAGATTTAATATAAAAATTATCAGTCTTTTCTGAGTAATCACTTACCTCTCTGGGCCCTACTCTTGCTATTTAAAAAAACCTTATAGATAGGTCATCAATCTCTGTACTCCCTGACCCTAAAAGTTAATACTAATTGAGCACAACATTCTTTCCTGATGAGTCCAGAGTAAGCATAATTATTCAGGAAATTAATACCAGTGAAGGAACTGGCATAAGTGAACTTATATGTCATTTTGAACTACATTATCTCCAGAGGTTCTCCTAATTTTAAATGTTAAAGGTCTGTGCTTCTGTTCTAAAGTTCTACAAATCTATTCAAAATTTTTCTCATTTAAAATTTATAATTCAATTGAGACTACTTCCAGAAGTATAGAAAGCAACCTGAAATCTTTCATAAAAATTATTTTAGTATAGTTTTTAAATAATTTGGTTTAACATTTAAAACTGTACTTTGAAACAAATTCGAGTTTGCTATTTCAGTATTAACTCATATTTAGGTGAGAATGCATTTTGGAAACACTACTAAAATGGGCCCAGAAATTTGATATGGGCACACAAAAGTTACACAGCTACTCTCTGAAATGTAGTTCTTAAAAATTTAAACAACATGAAACTTAACTGTTTTTGTGTGGTTTTTTTTTTTAACATTTACCTTTTTTCTTCTTTTGCTCTCAGCTGTTCTTCCTGTCTCAAAACTTGAACCATTATAGATTCAAAAACTCCACATGTCAAGCCTGCCAAACTTCGTGGTGTTGACCGACGCCTTGTTGAAGTACATGCAGTTCCCTTCTCATCCTCCAATCCATAATAGCCTCTAGATGTAACTGCTATCGTTGTCTTTTCTCTCAAGTGCCTTGGAGAAGAATAAGTCATTCACAGGTCAAATCTTCTGGGTAAGCAACAAACCCCCTCAACCAGCATCTTAAGAAGAATCCTTTTTGCTAACTACATAAAACTTAGTTAAACCGTGCTTAGCTATGTTTCAGATTTTTATCCTTGCTACATAATTTCTAATTTTCCTTACTCATGTCATAAAATCAGTCTAAGGGATAGTGTCTTCCCTACATTAAAAAATATAAAACTGAAGCACTAAATTAAGAATTAAAGATCTCTTTAATGAAAAAAATTTGTAAAATTAAATATAGCACATCTTTATATCTCTTTATAGATTTCATACTACTTATCATTGGTATGGGAAAGTATATAATAATAATAAAACATTTTGGGAGAGAAAATTTATGATACATAAACATGTTGAAGTAATTATAAACAAATGAAGCATTATAATATATAAATATTAAGTGGTAAGCATTATGATATATAATTGTAAATTTAGAAACTTTCTGACTAAACTATATAAAGAACTTAATCTAGAGTTCTTCAACATCACCATAAATATCTTCCTTACCCTATATTTAGTAATACAATATTAACCTAACACTTAAAGATAATGACGAAAAAGTTTCTCAGCAGTTTGATTAATTACCCATAATTGAATAAAAACTATCTACACTAAAGAAACACTAAATTAATCTTATAAATTTTTAAGCCTAGACCAAAAACTGACTTCTGAATTTATGAATTAATTGTGAAAAAGCATTAGGGAAAATAACTGCTGTTGTATCTTTGCAAAACATGCCAGAGCCTCTGAAAGCTTTGGACAGGTTGTTTCTACAATGGTAAAATCAAACCAATCTTAAAAGCAAGCATTCATTATGCTGGAAAGGAATGTACATCAATTAGAATAGAAGTCGACCCTGTAGTTATATTTCCCTACTGTCCTACAGGCACAGCTTTCTTTAATACAAAATAAGCTAAAGGATCACCAAAACAAGATTTTATGGCATGAAATAAACTCCTGTATGTCTTGGACTATATTTACAGTGGGTTTATTACTCTAAGTTAGAATAACTTTATAACAGTCTTACTCTCAGGCCATCTAGGTCCCATGAATAGTATGATTGCAAGGGTCTACTGAACTGTGGCACTGTTACGTGTTTTGTTTACTATGAGGAGATAACATTTTAATTAATACAGCTTTCGGCAGGGCATAAACTTTTAAACTGGTTTTCCAGTGTTGCTAAAGAACTTGAGCTAATCTATCCATACTATTTCAGGCTGTGATCTTTTAATCACAACAGCATACATCTGCATAATAGTTAATTGGGCTGGGAGTAAGGAATGTGGGCCCAAGGAAAATAAACTGGCAATAACAGATACAGAATGGGTATATCTGGGTTCATTTTAGTAGAGTGTTCACATTGGCAGACTGACTAGTTCTATAATTTTATTTATCTCCTTGTCAATACTAATGGAAAAGGACATTCATGGACAGTATTACACTAAAAGATGAAGACATGTCAGAAGTCACAGGGCATGGAGCATGGGGGAGAAGAAGAGTTAAGGGAAATATTAAGTCATATGCTTAAACTGTCATGTAAACAAGTCAGAAACTAAACTTTACCCTTTAACTTCAGTCATTTAAGTACAGAAGATGAAGTTTCAAACTACTTTTTTTAAACATTATTTTCAAAGAGAAATTAATACCCTTTATACTCATCAGAAATAAGAATTTATAAGCTTTGATATTTATCATTCATAATTCAAATACAAAGAAAACTGTTTGTCTTGTATCAATACGTAAAGATAAAAGGGTCTAAGGAAAAAATTCTTATCCAACTTGAGTGGGTATGTAAAACTGTCACAACCTTCTCAGAAGTCACTTTGGTAATAATCATTAAGATTTAACGTGCACATATCTTTTGACCAATCATGCTTCTAGTAATTTAGCCTACAGACATATATCCATGACTGTGAGCAATAATACACACACACAATATTGTCTGTTATTCAAAAGAACAACATGGAAACAAACTTCTTTCAGTATGAGATCAAATAAAGTTACATACATCACACTGGAGAAGGAAATGGCAACCCACTCCAGTATTCTTGCCTGGAAAATTTCATGGAGAGAGAAGCCTGGTAGACTATAGTCCATGGGGTCACAAAAAGTCGGACATGAGTGAGCACGCACATCACACCACAGAATATCATTTATTAAAAGCAATAGGTAAATCTGTATGTACTCACTATAAAAGATGTCCTTATTACATTGCTGAATGTAAAAAAGAAATTTCTGGACAAAACATATTTTTTTAACCCAAAGGAATTATATACAAGTATATGCAAATGTACACCAGGACTTCCCTAGTGGCTCAGGCGGTTAAGCGTCTGTCTACAATGTGGGAGACCTGGGTTCGATCCCTAAGTCAGGAAGATCCCCTGGAGAAGGAAATGGCAATCCACTCCAGTAATTAGAGATACCAAGGGAACATTTCATGCAAATGAAGGGCTTGATAAAGGGCAGAAATGGTATGGACCTAACAGAAGTAGAAGATACTAACAAGAGGTGGCAAGAATACACGGAAGAACTGTACAAAAAAGATCTTCACAACCCAGATAATCATGATGATGTGATCACTCATCTAGAGACAGACATCTTGGAATGTGAAGTCAAGTGGGCCTTAGAAAGCTTCACTACGAACAAAGCTAGTGGAGGTGATGGAATTCCAGTTGAGCTGTTTCAAATCCTGAAAGAGGACGCTGTGAAAGTGCTGCACTCAATATGCCAGCAAGTTTGGAAAACTCAGCAGTGGCCACAGGACTGGAAACGGTCAGTTTTCATTCCAATTCCAAAGAAAGGCAATGCCAAAGAATGCTCAAACTACCGCACAATTGCACTCATCTTATATGCTAGTAAAGTAATGCTCAAAATTCTCCAAGCCAGACTTCAGCAATACGTGAACCGTGAACTCCCTGACGTTCATGCTGGTTTTAGAAAAGGCAGAGGAACCAGAGATCAAATTGCCAACATCCGCTGGATCATCGAAAAAGCAAGAGAGTTCCAGAAAAACATCTATTTCTGCTTTATTGACTATGCCAAAGCCTTTGACTGTGTGGTCACAACAAACTGTGGAAAATTCTGAGAGAGATGGGAATACCAGACCACCTAACCTGCCTCTTGAGAAACCTATATGCAGGTCAGGAAGCAACAGTTAGAACTGGACATGGAACAACAGACTGGTTCCAAATCGGGAAAGGAGTACATCAAGGCTGTATATTGTCACCCTGCTTATTGCAGGGTACACTTATATGCAGAGTACATCAAGAGAAACATTGGACTGGAAGAAACACAAGCTGGAATCAAGATTGCCAGGAGAAATATCAATAACCTCAGATATGCAGATGACACCACCCTTATGGCAGAAAGTGAAGAGGAACTAAAAAGCCAGATAAAACTGACCTTTTCTTGATGAAAGTGAAAGAGGAGGGTGAAAAAGTTGGCTTAAAGCTCAACATTCAGAAAACAAAGATCATGGCATCTGATGGGAAATAGATGGGGAAACAGTAGAAACAGTGTCAGACTTTATTTTTGGGGGCTCCAAAATCACTGCAGATGGTGACTGCAGCCATGAAATTAAAAGATGCTTACTCCTTGGAAGAAAAGTTATGACCAACCTAGATAGTATATTCAAAAGCAGAGACATTACTTTGCCGACTAAGGTCCGTCTAGTCAAGGCTATGGTTTTTCCTGTGGTCATGTATGGATGTGAGAGTTGGACTGTGAAGAAGGCTGAGCACTGAAGAATTGATGCGTTAGAACTGTGGCGTTGGAGAAGACTCTTGAGATTCCCTTGGACTGCAAGGAGATCCAACCAGTCCATTCTGAAGGAGATCAGCCCTGGGATTTCTTTGGACGGAATGATGCTAAAGCTGAAGCTCCAGTACTTTGGCCACCTCATGCAAAGAGTTGACTCATTGGAAAAGACTTTGATGCTGGGAGGGATTGGGGGCAGGAGGAGAAGGGGACGACCCAGGATGAGATGGCTGGATGGCATCACTGACTCGATGGACGCGAGTCTGAATGAACTCCAGGAGTTGGTGATGGACAGGGAGGCCTGGCGTGCTGCGATTCCTGGGGTCGCAAAGAGTCGGACACAACTGAGCCTTCTATGGTAGATATGCATATGTAAACATACATATGGCATCCAGTAGTTTGTAGTGTGTGTTTGCATACATGTTCAAACTCTTACCTAGATTACTGCAGTCTCTTTGTGACAGTCCCCTGGCTTCTACTCAGACTTCTCTACAGTCTATCCTTTAGGCAACAAACCAAGTAATCCTTTTAAAAAGGTAATTAGAGTAAGTCAATACCCTGCTGTCTCCTCTAAAGCCTTCCAGTTATACTTAAAATACAACACTAAGTTTCGATGACCTACAAGAGCTAGTATGATATGGTTCTCATTTACCTCTGCAGACCCTATCTTCTATGACTCTGCCTTTAGCTTTTTGTGTTCTGGTCACGAATGTCTCCTTATGATTCTCAGTCACAGCAACATTCGCTTTGCACTGGATCTCTCTCCTGTAAGGCACTTTCCCCCTAGATATTTGTACGGCTAGGCATTATCACTTCATTCAAATCTCTATTAAAATGTCACCATATATGAGAGGGCTTTCTTGACCACCACAACCAGCAACAGATTCCCTGTCATTCTCTATTCCCTTACTCCACTTTCTTTTTCTTTATGCAACTCATCATATACTACATGATATAATTATCTATTTACTTGATAATTATTCATCTCCTTACCAGAATGAAAGCTCCAGAAGGATAAGGACTTTGTTTTGTTAATGGCCATTACCTTCAGAGCCTCAAATACTATATGTGCATGGCATTTGAAAGGATACAAGCCAAACTATATTTTATTTTAAATTTACACACATAAAGTTGAAAAATTCCAGTCATTTATTCTGTTGTTCACAGTAAAAGAATCTTTATCAAACATCTCTTACTAACTAGTAGTTTTCATTTTCATTCATCAGAGAATAAAAGGCAATATTATAAGATGAAAATAAGTCTCACTTCCAAATAAGAACTGTTAGATAATTAATCAACCTTCACGTTATACAAAAAATAACTCCCCTTTTCTAAAACTGAAGCTTTTTCCTTCCTACTAGGAAAATTATTCTATGAAATCAGTCTGGTAGTAGTTTGAAAATAACAGATTGCTAACTGTAAGTAAAAGCTAAGCAACAATTATAGTTGATTCACTGACTTTTTTTTAATTAAATTTTTATTTTTACTTTGTTTTACTTTACAATACTGTATTGGTTTTGCCATACACTGACATGAATCCACCACGGGTGTACATGTGTTCCCAAATATGAACCCCCCCTCCCACCTCCCTCACCATAACATCTCTCTGGGTCATCCCCGTGCACCAGCCACTCACAAAGTGTGAAAGGTCTTTTCTGTGGTGTTGATATATTCCAAATTTCAGAATTCAGAGGTTCAATTTTGTTTAAAATGACTAAAATATATATTAAGATGGAAATGAGCTGACATTAAGTTTTATTTAATGTTAACATATGGACTAACACTGACCCTCTACTAAATACAGGTATTTGGAAAGGTTTCCACTATTACACGACTTTATGTTACTAAAACAATGTAAAAGTGACACCTATAAAATTTTTTATCTGTATACTTTAAAGTTGGAAACAGAATCATCTAATCTGCTTAAAAATATTCTAAATGGAGAGTTTCAACCTCTTTTAAACCCATTTACTTAAAAAATTTTAAATGCAATACAGCCCTCAGGGTCCTGACAAGGAAGAGAGAATACTCAAAAGGAGGTGATATTTAATGAAGAATCTATTTACAAATGTGCAGCTAAGCTTCAGGGAAACTAGGAAGGGATGGAGAAGCACTCGTGGACCAGCCATAGAGCATTTGATCACTCTAGATTCAACAGGGGAGGGGAGGGAGTAGTTACTGGAACCAAGAAGCTGCCATTGTAGGAGAGAGCTACACATGATGATGTACAGTCACTGACAACCTGCAACACAGCAAAAAAGAAGCTGTTAGGTAAATATTTCTATCTCTTTGTCAGTGCCTCCAATTCACTGAATCCAATCAGAAGCCAGAGAACAAGGCAGACTAACTGAAGGAGTCCTTAGAGATCAGCCTCCCAGGACACACAGCATAGTGCAAAGGGTAGAGAATAGATTTGAAGGTGGCTAATGTATGCAGGTCAGGAAGCAACAGTTAGAACTGGACATGGAACAACAGACTGGTTCCAAATAGGAAAAGGAGTACATCAAGGCTGTATATTGTCATCCTGCTTATTTACCTTATATGCAGAGTACATGAGAAACGCTGGGCTGGATGAAGCACAAGCTGGAATCAAGACTGCCAGGAGAAATATCAATAACCTCAGACATGCAGATAACACCACCCTTATGGCAGAAAGTGAAGAAGAACTAAAGAGCCACTTGATGAAAGTGAAAGAGGAGAGTGAAAAAGTTGGCTTAAAGCTCAACATTCAGAAAATTAAGATCATGACATCCGGTCCCATCACTTCATGGGAAATAGATCGGGAAACAGTAGAAACAGTGTCAGACTTTATTTTTTTGGGCTCCAAATTCACTGCAGATGGTGCCTGCAGCCATGAAATGAAAAGACGCTTACTCCTTGGAAGGAAAGTTATGACCAACCTAGACAGCATATTAAAAAGCAGAGACATTACTTTGCCAACAAACATCCGTCTAGTCAAGGCTATGGTTTTTCCAGTAGTCATGTATGGATGTGAGAGTTGGACTATAAAGAAAGCTGAGCGCCGAAGAATTGATGCTTTTGAACTGTGGTGTTGGAGAAGACTCTTGAGAGTCCCTTAGACTGCAAGGAGATCCAACCAGTCCATCCTAAAGGAGATCAGTCCTAGGTGTTCATTGGTAGGACTGATGTTGAAGCTGAAACTCCAATCCTCTGGCCACCTGATGTGAAGAGCTGATTCATTTGAAAAGACCCTGATGCTGGGAAAGATTGAGGGCAGGAGGAGAAGGGGACAGCAGAGGATGAGATGGTTGGATGGCATCACCAACTCAGCAGACATGGGTTTGGGTAAACTCCGCGAGTTGGTGATGGACAGGGAAGCCTGGCGTGCTGTGGTTCACGGGGTCTCAAAGAGTCGGACACGACTGAGCGACTGAACTGAGCTGACTGAATGAAGACTATCCAGCACAACAGTTCAGTACTGGTTTTCAACAGCAACTGACTGATATTAGGGAAGGCAGAACTTTTTCTGGTGGATTTGAACAAAACCTTTTGCATGTCTGATAGATAAAAATCATTATGCAGTTAGCTTAGCCTGTCATGTACTTTTTCCATCTGTATTTGTGTATCTTTATGAACTCTGAAATGAGCTTCCTTGATAGCTCAGTTGGTAAAGAATCCGCCTGCAATGCGGGAGACCCTGGTTTAATTCCTGGGTCTAGAAGATCCCCTGGAGAAGGGACAGGCTACCCACTCCAAACTACAACAGTCTTTGAAATCAAGTACCAAAAGAACCCCAACTTAAAACAAACCTTTCAAATAGCTCTAGAGTCAAGGATTAAAACAAGATTTTGAAAAACTAATGAAATATCAAAACATCCTACCCCAAATAACTTCATATTGGTGTTTTTTTAAAAATAAAATATGCTTAATCTATTATTTCAATTATCTTGTTTAATGTGTTATATATAATGTTTTATAATATATACAGCACAACTGTACAGGAGAATCCATATATAATTTGTAAATAAATACGCATACAATTGGGGTACATATTGGAAACCTGGAAACTTTTTCTGCTTGAGGAGCCAGACCATAAAAATCTGGAGACCACTTCTCTCACTGCAGGTATATATCTGATACCCCAGTTTTCAGAACAAAGAAATCTTCATCCACACACACACACATTTATCACAGACTGTTAAATCTGTTTCCTAATTGATCTTCTTTACTTTCTATTCTCCCAGTTGTTACTCTTATTCCCTGTGCATTTTTAACTCCTCTTTATCCAACCCTCCAGTTCCTTGAGTTCTTTATTTGCTCTATTTACTCTAACATAGTTCAGCCTCATGTAGATAACTAGTTGGGATCCACTGATCCATCATATATGACTAAACCTCTCTTTTTCATGTTTTTGTTTTGGCCACACACTGCAGCATGCGAGATCGTAGCTCCCCAGTGACAGAACCCGTATCCCTTGCAGTGGAAGTGCAGAGTCTTAACTACTGGACCGCCAGAGAAGTCCCATGACTCACCTCTTCTTTTATCTCATCTCCCTTGACCAATATATCTTTCTGTCTCAGGCACCCTATCTCTCTCTTGCATCTCAGCTGAAAGGTCCTTCACTCCTATATCTTCACTACTAAGGACGGTAGGAAAAAAAAAAAAAATCACCACTTTGTAGTCTACTGTCTAACTGTAACCTAAACTGGACTCACCTAAGATGACTGCTCTGAAGGAAGTCAACTCCCTCTTTGGTTCTCCATAACAGCAACTTCAAATGTCACCATTATTCAAAAGCTTCACCTCACTATTCATTATCACATAGTAGCTGACTTTGCTTACTACTAATTTCACAGAGAAAATGGTAGTTTTAAAGAAAGAGTTCCATTAACTTTCTGTTTCTCAAAAAATAAAATTATCTGAATCCAAACAAAATTTATCTGGATTTTAAGTTGCAGTGAAAAAAGTGCTTACCAAAAACTAATCCAGGAGTAGGTTTTCAGAGTTTGTATTTCATTAATTATTTCCTGCATTTTCAGCCTGTCCCTGCTAGTTGCCTTTAGCATATAAACATGTCCAAGTTTTTATTAAATACAAACCATTCCCCTCAAGAAGTACCACATCTAAACTCTTGGTCCATTTCACTTTTCACACTTCAAACTATCATTTGCCTACACCTACTCCACTGAAATTCCTCTTCCCAAATGACCTCCTACTTATATAATTCAAATGATAATTTTTCATTTCTTATTCACTCAACTTCTCTATACCATCCAATTACTCTTCTGTTAAGACTTTAACATGGACTTTGCAGAAAGAATAGTTTTAGATAGATAGGCAAGAGTGGAGTAGCAATACAAATTAACAAGAAAAATATTCATTCATAGTACTCAAATTCATTCATTCAAAATATTTACTGAGCAACAGGGATTCCTCAAGGACATGCTGACAGTTTGCATATCAGGTTGAAACAATGGTGACACCACTGGAAAAAAAAAGCGAGAGTTGAAAAGAAAAACAGGAAATCTGGGAAGACCTGGGTTAGAAACACATTCAGTTTTTAACATTTTCACATAACAGTTACACAAACAGCTGTGAAAGTTCTATGGACAGAAATAGGAAACTAAAACAAAAGGAAAGGCTGAAGATACAGATGTGGAAGTCTTAGCAATAAAGTCATAAAAAACAATCTCTCCACAGAGGAACAAATATAGGGAAACATGATCTAGAAGCATAACATTAGGGATCATCCATAATTATAAAGAAAAACATAGCAAAAGAGGAGGAAGATTCAAAAGATAAGTTATTCTTAAGACAAGAAATAGCACAATAACCAACAAAGAGAAAAGTTTTAATATCAAGTGATCTAAACTACTTAATCCTCCAGGTAGATGGAGAAAGTACTAAGTAAAAGCGAAGGATTAAACAAGAAGACATTCATTAGTAAAATTCAAGAGGGCAACTTCAATAAGGGAATAATTAGAAATAACTTTGTAAGTTAAAAAATATCTCAGAATTTTTGCTCATACCTGAAGCGGACATCAAAAAAATTGACGATAACACCCCTCCCCCAAAGAGGCATCAAAGACCACCACTGAAAACCAATCATTTCACTCAGAATAAATTTCCGTTTCTTGATTTTGCCTTTCTAATTTAAGGAAGGCACAAAGGTAAATGTCAAGTTTTTATTTACATAGGAAGGATGCTGAGAAGTGCCTTACCAACCTCGATAGCTCTGATATGCATTTTCCATAAGTTAGGACTGCCCTGTTGAACATTTTACTAACTTTACAGCTATTCCTTATCACACAGAAGCAATCAAGAGTTCTCAGCACAGAGGGCTCCCTAGGTCACTATCTTTCAAAGACTGGTTATGTTCATTTTCCCTAGAAAACGCTAAATCTGTGACAAGTCTGCAAAGTGGGCAGACAGATACTTTGGCTTCCTTTTCTTGGCTAACTCCTCTAAATATCTGCCAAGTATTGATGAGGATTTAAAGTGGGATACTGTAAATTCAGAATACTTTCAGATGTGACAAAGACACAACGAAAAAAGCTGGGAAAGCTAGGGTGAGTCTTGCCTCTACCTACCTGAAATAACAGATAATAAAAAAGAGATGTAGGGACCTGACAAGAGCTGAAGACTTAAATGAAATTAGGAAGATGTAGAAAGTGGATATCATGGTGTTTATATAAAATAAGTAATGCTACCAACTTCTCTATTGTTCATTTCAAGAATGGGAAGGATGTCATTCTTACTCCCCACAAACTAGTAATTCCTATTGTTCTCTCATATACTTTTAATTCAAAAAGGAGCATTTTATTTCCCCTCCTTTATGGAGATATAACTGACACAAACCACTATGTAAGTTTAAGGTGTATGATATGTTGATTTGATACACACATATTTTGCAAAATGATTACCAGAGGGTTAGCTAATACCTCCACCAGGTCACGTAACTAAAAACAAGTAATTAAAATTTTCATTTCTGAATATTATTTTTCTTCTGATTTAAAAAATCTTCAGTTGTTTTACCCTGCCCTCTGGGTTTTGCAAGGTTTAGCGTGTGTTACAGGACTATCTGGCTGTACTGTCTCTCCTTTATTCCATAAACACTTATTGAGCACTACTGGGTCCCAGGCTCTGCTTTGGGAGCTGGGGATTCAGAAGACAATGGTCTTTGTCTTCCAGGTACTTCACTGCTCTCTTGCATTTTTCCATTCAGATATGCTGCTTGGTACTGCACCTCCGCACCAGTTTCTCTGTTCTTTCTTCCCCTCACCATCTGGTAACCTTGTTTCTTCAAAACCCAAGCCAAATCTCTCCCTCCTTGGATACTTCTCTATCTTTGACAATAATCATTCAACTCCATCTCATTGTGGTTCTGGTCTTTTTCACTGATGGCTATTCTGCAAACAGTTATGATTTTGGTGTGCTTGTGAGATGAGGTGAGCTTGGGGTCTTTCTACTCTGTCATCTTAGCTAATCTCTCCATCTCTCACTTATTTCTTCTGCCAACTGACCAAAAAATGAGTGGTTCAAATGTTGATTCCACAATACTATAAAAAAATATAAAAAGTACCTTATGTAAAAATAAGAACATAAAAATTTCATTTATGGAAAACTAAGAAAAAATCATTTGACAGAGGACTCATCTGATTAGATATTAAAATGGATTTTAAAAGTCACGGTAATAAAGAATTTTAATGCCAGAAGATGAAGAGTTAAAACATACCAACAGTATAGTGAAAAGAGTCCAAAAGTAGATCCAAATATTTAAATATGTTAATATTACAAAATGGTATATCAAAGCAATGGAAAAAAAATAATGCTGTGACAAATAGCTGGATGTGAGATAAAAAATAAAGCTCAACTTCAACTTCAATGCTTGATCAGACTCATTTATTTATTTCTTTTTTCAATACTAAGTTCTCACAGATATTGAGTTAGGTGCTGGCATCAACACTTACAGGCAAAATTCCTCCTTGCTGAGCTTACAAGCTAGTAAGAAGATACACAAAAAGTGAGTAAACAAATACATACACATAAGTCCTAACTATAAGACACTGTAAGTTCTGTGAAAGACAGTCAAGAATGATTTCTCCAAGGAAATGACAGGAGTCGCCAGCCACGATGAAAACAAGCAAACAAAAAAAGCAAACCAAAAAACCGAAGAAAACTTTGGGGATAAGAGTGTTCTAGGTAAAAGAAAGAGCAAGTTTTATAAAGATGAGGTGAGGTGAGAAATGGCTTGGAAGGTTTATAAAGAACAGTAAGCCAAACTCCTCACTATAGCCTCAGTGCAAATGAAGTGCCTGATGCAAGGTACTGACTTCTCAATGCACATTTTTTTTTTGAAGTTTACCCTGGCTGCTGAGTAGAAAATGGACTCTAAGAGAAAAAAGCAGAAGCAGGAAAAACAAATCAGCAAACTACAGCAGTATTCCAGTCAAGAAATAATAGTCTGTACTTAAGGGGAGAAAGTGAAGAGAAATGGGCAAGATTTAAAATATACTTCAGTTCTACTTGCAATTTTTAAGGAATCCCACTGCTGGGCATACACACCGAGGAAACCAGAATTGAAAGAGACACATGTACCCCAATGTTCATCGCAGCACTGTTTATAATAGCCAGGACATGGAAACAACCTAGATGTCCATCAGCAGATGAATGGATAAGAAAGCTGTGGTACATATACACAATAGAGTATTACTCAGCCGTTAAAAAGAATACATTTGAATCAGTTCTGATGAGATGGATGAAACTGGAGCCGACTATACAGAGTGAAGTAAGCCAGAAAGAAAAACACCAATACAGTATACTAACACATATATATGGAATTTAGACAGATGGCAATGATAACCCTGTATGCAAGACAGCAAAAAAGACACAGATGTGTATAGCGGACTTTTGGACTCAGAGGGAGAGGGAGAGGGTGGGATGATTTGGGAGAATGGCACTGAAACACGTATACTATCATGAAAGAATCGAATCGCCAGTCTGTGTCCAATGCAGGATACAGCATGCTTGCGGCTGGTGCACGGGGATGACCCAGAGAGATGTTATGGGGAGGGAGGTGGGAGGGGGGTTCATGTTTGGGAACGCATGTACACCCATGGTGGATTCATGTCAATGTGTGGCAAAACCAATACAGTATTGTAAAGTAAAATAAAGTAAAATAAATAAATAAATAAATATCATATAATTAAAAAAAATATACATATATACTTCAGAGGAAGAAAACTCAGAAATTGTCGATATACTTAAAATAAGAAGTAAGTAAAAAGGAAGAATCAATGAAAAGAGCTAGTTTTTTGGTCAGAGCAACTTCACAGACAGTGGAATCATTTGCTCAGAACGCAAGAATAGGCAGAATAGGCTTAGAAAAGAAAAAAACAAACCTGAAGGTAAGTGTTTTTTTTTTTTTTAATTTCAATACTTTATTTATTTGGCTGTGCCCTGTCTCAGTTGTGGCACTCAGGATCTTTGATCTTCACTATGGCTTTCAGAATCCTTTTTACTTTCTGCATGCAGGATCTAGTTCCCTGACCAGGGATTGAACCCAGACCCCTGGCACTGGGAGCACAGATTCTTAGCTACTGGATCACCAGAGAAGTTCCTGCAGTTCAATTCTGAACATGCTAAAATTTGGAATAGCTAACTTTTGTTCAACATAGTACTGGAAATCCTTATCACAGCAACCAGAAAATGAAATCAAAATTGGAAAGGAAGAAGTAAAACTGTCACTGTTGGCATATGACATGATACTATACATATAAAATTGTAAAGACACCACCAAAAAACTACTAAAGCTTACCAATGAATTCAGTAAGGCTACAGAATACAAAATTAATATATAGTAATCTGTTGAGTTTCCATACACGAACAATTAACTATCAGAAAGAGAAATTTTAAAAAAATCCCATTTACCATCAAAGCAAAAAGAATAAAATCTAGGAAAAACATCTAGGAATAAATCTAAGGAAATAAAAGATCTGTACTTGGTACTGTACATTATAAGACTAATGAAAGAAACTAAAAATGATAAACAGATGGAAAGATACTCCATGTTCAGTGAACGGAAGAATTAATATTGTTAAAATAACTATTCTACCCGAGAAAACCTACAGAGTCAATGCAATCCCTATCAAAATACCAATAGTATTTTTCACAGAACTAGAATAAAGAACTTGAAAACATGTATGGAAACACAAAAGACACTGAAGAGACAAAGCAATCTTGAGAAAAGAAGACAGATGAAGGTATCAGGTTTCCCGACTTTACTACAAAGCTACAATAATGAAAACAATACAATACTAGTACAAAAGCAGACACACAGACCAATGCAATAGAATGGAACACCCCCCTCCCCATGGTTAATTAATCTGTTACAAAGCAGGCAAGAATATGCAATGGAGAAAGGGAGTCTCTTCAACAAATGGAGTAAAATAATGAAATTAGATTATTTTCTTATATACAAAAGTAAACTCAAAATGGACTAAAAAACTAAACGTAAGATGGAAAACCATAAAACTACCAGAAGAAAACATAAGAAGAGCACTCTCTGACATAATTCATAGTAATGTTTTTTAAATATTTCCTTTCCTATAGCAGTATTTCCTTTACTAAAGCAAAGGAAACAAAAGCAAAAATTTTAAAGTGACATCTTACTAAACCGAAAGCTTTTGCACAACAAAGAAAACCACCGATAAAGTGAAAAGACAACCTACGCTGGGGAAAAATACTTGCAAACAATGCGAATAACAAGAGATTACTCTTCAAAATATACAAACAGCTCATACAGCTCAGTATCAAAATACCAATACTAATTTAAAAATGGGTGGAAGCCCTGATAAGACATTTTTCCAAATAACACATACAGATGACCAACAGGCACATGAAAAGATGTTCAACGTTGCTAATCATCAGAGAAATGGAAATCAAAATCACAATGCGATATCATCTTATATCTGTCAGAATGGCTATTATCAATAAGACCATAAATAACAAATACTGGCAAGGATACTGAGAAAAGGGAACCCTTACCTACTGCTGGTGGGAATGTCAACTGGCACAAGTACAGAGACTCCTCAAAAGACTAAAAATAGAACAACCATATGATCCAGCAATTCCACTCCTGGGTATATATTCAAAGAAAACGAAAACACTAATTTAAAAAGATACATGCATCCCAATGTAAATAGTGCTACTATGAATAGTGCCAAATAGTGCCAAAATATGACAGCAACCTAAGAAAATATCAACAGATGAGTGGATTAAAAAAGATGTGGTTTGTGTGTATGTGTATAAAATACACACAACAGAATAGTACTGAGCCATAAAAAAGAATAAATTTTACCATCTGCAACAACACAGATGGACCTGAAGGGTATTATGCTTAGTGAAATAAGTCACACAGAGAAAGACAAATACTGTATGATATCACTTATATGTGGAATCTAAAAAATAAATGAAGAAAACAAACAAAAGCAGACTCATAGATATAGAAAACAAACTAATATTTACCAGTGGAGACAGGGAAGTAGGGAGAGGCAATCATAGGGGCAGGGGATTAAATAGATGCCAACTACTAGGCATAAAATAAATAAGCTGCAAGGATATATTACACAACATAGGAAATATAGCTTATATTTTATAATAGCTTTAAATGGAGTATAATGTATAAAAATTTTCAATCAGTATGTTGTACACCTGAAACTAATATTGTAAATGAAGTTATACCTCAATAAGAAAAAAACAGTAAAACTTCACACAAACAGAAAAAAAAAAAAAAAAAACACCCCGAAACATCCGAATGAGTACAAGAAACTAGTGACAGTATTAATCTATTTTAGTAGGGGACCAGGCAAATGAAGAGGAGATATTTTTACTGTAATACTTCTACCATTTAATTTTTTGCCACCAAGATGTATATATTATTTTTTAAATTAATAAACTACTGACAAAACAAACACTACTGAATTGTTAAGCAAAGTCAGTGTACATCAGTTACACTATTTCCTTTAGATTATCACAGCAGTTACACTTTATATGCTTAGTTTTTAATAATTTATACTGCAAACACATATTGTTGATCTCACCACCACAAGTATCTAAATGCTCCCTCCACCCTGAAATCTGTAATGATCCTATTCTCTCCAGTTTCTCTTTCAGGTAGAAGGGCTTCTTTCTCTCAATCTCTACAGCTCTAGATCATAAGCAGCAAGCACTGTGATTAAGCACCTGGGCTCTGGAGCTAAACAGATTCAAATCCAGGTTCTGCCATTAATTAGCTTGGGTAAACTAATTTTCCTGTGTCTCATTTCTTCATTTGTAAAATACGTTATGTAAATCATTAATTACTTCAAGAGTTGTGCGGATTAATAACTTAATATAGATAAAGCCTTTCAAACAGAGTGGCATTACTGGCATAATGCAGCCAAGGCAGGTTGCTGCTACTCCTTGTTGTAAACGGGCAAATTAATCACACATATTGTTTAAAAGTATAGCTATACAGTAATGAAAACATTAGGAACTAACTTGTGTGACTGAAAACGTTTAAAAATAGTTTTAATGTATATTCTTATTATTTCACAAATTCATCATACCATCATTGATGGCTTCAACCTATTTCTTAATAAGTTATGCTAATTTTTAGTGAAAAGCAGTTTGCATTTTTTTGTTGGTAGCCAAACAAAGCACACGGAGAAGGCGATGGCACCCCACTCCAGTACTCTTGCCTGGAAAATTCTGTGGATGGAGGAGCCTAGTGGACTGCAGTTCATGGGGTCGCAAAGAGTAGGACACGACTGAGCGACTTTACTTTCACTTTTCACTTTCATGCATTGGAGAAGGAAATGGCAACCCACTCCAGTGTTCTTGTCTGGAGAATCCCAGGGATGGGGGAGCCTGGTGGGCTGCCGTCTATGGGGTCGCACAGAGTCGGACACGACTGAAGTGACTTAGCGGCAGCAGCAAACAAAGCACAAGATGGCTAATTCACATGATGAAAAAATAACCTTAGAAGAAAAAACTACAGAGTCAAACAAAACAAAGCAAAACAAAACCATCGCTAAAGGAAAAGGTCCTACTGCTGCTATCCGATAATCTGACATGCAACAATATGTGTATATAACAATCAAACAACAAGTAAAATCAAATCTAGTTAAGTGATAAGCAGAATATATGGCAAAATACATAAACTACATATGGTAAATTAAAATTTTGTACTGAACTTTTTGTGTGTGAGTAAATGATACATATATACATGAGATAAAGACGACTAACAAGTGATATCTGATGGGATAGGTGATTTTGTAACTATTCGTAAAAAAGGACTCACATGCCAATTCGGTGGTGGTCTGCTGCAGAGTTGGAGGCACTGAGTGCAGCAGTGGGTGCATGGGACCTTTTGAAGGAGGTCACCATTATCTTCATTACCTTCACCATAGTTTGAAGTAAAGTGAAGTTGCTCAGTCAAGTCCAACTCTTTGCGACCCCATGGACTGTAGCCCACCAGGCTTCTCCATCCATGGAATTTTCCACCCAAGAGTACTGGAGTGGGTTGCCATTTCCTTCTCCAGGGGATCTTCCTGACCCAGGTATCAAACCCGGGTCTCCTGCCTTGCAGGCAGATGCTTTACCTTCTGAGCCACTTTGGAAGGGGCTGAGCCACCAGAGAAGCCCCCACCATAGTTTAGCCCCAGGTAAATAACAGCCCCACCCATCCACAGAAAATTGAATTAAAGATTTACTGAGCCTGGCCCCACCCATCAGAACAAGACCAGTTTCCCCCTCTGTCAGTCTTTCCCATCAGGAAGCTTCCATAACCTCTTATCCTTCTTCATCAGAGGGCAGGCAGACTGAAAAACCACAATGACAGAAAACTAACCAATCTGATGACATGGACCACAGCTTTGTCTAACTCAATGAAACTATGAGCCATATTGTATAGGGCCACCCAACGGGCAGGTCATGGTGGCGAGTTCTGACAAAACATGGTCCACTGGAGAAGGGCAAACCATTTCAGTATTCTTGCCTTGAGAACTCCATGAACAGTATGAAAAGGCAAAAAGAGAGTTCACTGAAAGATGAACTCCCCAGGTCAGCAGGTGCCCAATATGCTACTGGAGATCCGTGGAGAAATAACTCCAGAAAGAATGAAGAGACAGAGCCAAAGCAAAACCACCACCCAGTTGTGGATGTGACTAGTGATGGAAGTAAGGTCTGATGCTGTAAAGAGCAATATTGCATAGGAACCTGGAATGTTAGGTCCATGAATCAAGGCAAACTGGAAGTGGTCAAACAGGAGATGGCAAGAGTGAACATCAACATTTTAGTTATCAGCGAACTAAAATGAACTGAAATGGGTGAATTTAACTCAGATGACCATTATATCTACTACTGTGGGAAAGAATCCCTTATAAGAAATGGAGTAGTCATCATAGTAAACAAGAGAGTCCAAAATGCAGGACTTGGATGCAATCTCAAAAATGAGAGAACGATTTCTGTTTGTCTCCAAGGCAAACCATTCAATATCACAGTAATTCAAGTCTATGCCCCTACCAGTAATGTTGAAGAAGCTGAAGCTGAACAGTTCTATGAAGACCTACAAGACCTTCTAGAACTAACACCCAAAAAAGATGTCCTTTTCATTACAGGGGACTGGAATGCAAAAGTAGGAAGTCAAGAAATACCTGGAGTAACAGGCAAATTTGAAATTTGGCCTTGGAGTACAAAATGAAGCAGGTCAAAGGCTAAAAGAGTTTTGCCAAGAGAACGCACTAGTCATAGCAAACACCCTCTTCCAACAACACAAGAGAAGACTCTACACATGGACATCACCAGATGGTGAGTATCAAAATCAGATTGATTATATTCTTTGCAGCCAAAGATGGAGAAGCTCTATACAGTCAGCAAAAACAAGACCGGGAGCTGACTGTAGATCAGATCATGAACTCCTTATTACCAAATTCAGACTTAAATTGAAGAAAGTAAGGAAAACCACTACACCATTCAGGTATGACCTAAATCAAGTCCCTTACAATTATACAGTGGAAGTGACAAAGAGATTCAAGGGCTTAGATCTGATAGACAGAGTGCCTGAAGAACTATGGAGGGAGGTTCGTGACATTGTAGAAGAGGCAGGGATCAAGACCATCCCCAAGAAAAAGAAATGCAAAAAGGCAAAATGGTTGTCTGAGGAGGCCTTACTGATAGCTGTGGAAAGAAGAGAAGCAAAGGCAAAGGAGAAAAGGAAAGATATATCCATCTGAATGCAGATTTCCAAAGAATAGCAAGAAGAGATAAGAAAGCCTTCCTCGGTGATCAATGCAAAGAAATAGAGGAAAACAATAGAATGGGAAAGACTAGAGATCTCTTCAAGAAAACTAGAGATACCAAAGGAACAAATCATGCAAAGATGGGCTCAATAAAGGACAGAAAAGACACAGACCTACCAGAAGCAGAAGATATTAAGAAGAGGTGGCAAGAAAACACAGAAGAACTATACAAAAAAGATCTTCATGACTCAGATAATCAAGATAGTGTGATCACTCACCTAGAGCCAGATATCCTGGAATGCGAAGTCAAGTGGGTCTTAGGAAGCATCACTACGAACAAAGTTAGTGGAGATGATGGAATTCCAGTTGAGCTATTTCAAATTCTAAAAGGTGATTCTGTGAAAGTGCTGCACTCAGTATGCCGACAAATTTGGAAAACGCAGCAGTAGCCACAGGACTAGAAAAGGTCAGTTTTCATTCCAATCCCAAAGAAAGGCAATACCAAACAATGTTCGAACTGTTGCGCAATTACACTCATCTCACAAGCTAACAAAGTAATGCTCAAAATTCTCCAAGCCAGGCTTCAACAGTACGTGAACCGTGGACTTCCAGATGTTCAAGCTGGATTTTGAAAAGGCAGAGGAACCAGAGATCAAACTGCCAACATCCGTTGCATCATCGAAAAGCAAGAGAGTTCCAGAAGAACATCTACTTCTGCTTTATTGACTACACCAAAGCCTTTGATTGTCTGGATCACAACAAACTGTGGAAAATTCTGAAAGAGATGGGAATACTAGACCACCTGACCTGCCTGCTGAGAAATCTGTATGTACGTCAGGAAGCAACAATTAGAACTGGACGTGGAACAACAGACTGGTTCCAAATCAGGGAAGGAGTACGTCGAGGCTGTATATTGTCACTCTGCTTACTTAACTTATATGCAGAATACATCATGTGAAATGCCAGGCTGGATGAAGCTAGAATCAAGATTTCCAAGAGAAACACCAATAACCTCAGGTATGCAGATGACACCACCCTCATGGCAGAAAGCAAAGAACTACTAAGATCCTGTTGATAAAATTGAAAGAAGAGAGTGAAAAAGTTGGCTTAAAACTCAACATGCAGAAAACTAAGGTCACGCATCTGGTCCCATCACTTCATGGCAAACAGATGGGGGGAAGAATGGAAACAGTGACAAACTTTATTTGGGGGGCTTCCAAAATCACTGTAGATGGTGACGGCAGCCATTAAATCAAAAGACACTTGCTCCTTGAAAAAAAAAGTTATTACCAACTTAGACAGCATATTAAAAAGCAGAGACACTACTTTGCCAACAAAGATCCATCTAGTCAAAGCTAAGGTTTTTCCAGTAGTCACGTATGGATGTGAGAGTTGGACTATGAAGAAAGAAGCACGTCGAAGAATTCATGCTTTTGAATTGTGGTGGTGGAGTCACTTGCGAGTACCTTGGACTGCAAGGAGATCCAACCAGTCCATCCTAAAGGACATCAGTCCTGAATATACATTCATTGGAAGGACTGATGGTAAGCTGAAACTCCAATATTTTGGCTACCTAATGCAAAGAACTGATTCATTGGAAAAGACCCTGATGCTGGGAAAGACTGAAAGCGGAAGAAGAGGACGACAGAGGATGAGACGGTTGGATAGCATCACCGACTCAATGGACATGAGTTTGAGTGAACTCCAGGACTTCGTGATAGACAGGAAGGCCTGGCATGCTGCAGTCCATGGGGTCGCAAAGAGTCGGATATGACTGACTGAACTGAAAAAATTAAAAATAGTTATCCTACCATTTACACACTTGCCAAAAAATCTTTAGAAATAACAGTTGATTTCAATTTCATTACCAACCAAATTCCCTACCATGGAATTAGTAAGTAGAAGAAGTTATTAATATACAGGCAGTTGTATCATTATCAGGGATTCAGATAAACTGGAGGATATTAATGGTTCTCATACTTGTTCAGTGCTCTCTGGCTCACCATGAAATAATGTCATGTTTAACATTAATTTTTTTTAAAAAACCTTTTATTTAGCTTGTTATGATGTTTAAGATTATGTTCTTATAAGTACCTATCAGATACAAATATAGGTTTGGGTCTATAAAAATCAAGCTGACAAATTAAGCATAACTAACTGATACTGTCAATATGTACTTGCAATATAATAATTATATTTGTCCTATTCATTTTTTTTTTGGTGACTGGTAAACAAAGTTGTAGAAAATAACTTGGAAGATATAGTCATTTAAATAGGCAAAATTCTGTATTTAACACAGTTTTTTCCCCCGAGAACTGGAAGACTGAAATTATCCACTTATAGAAACAAAATTAAGTCCAACTTAAATTATTTAGATATTTAAACATGGCACATTATCCAAGTTATTTAGCAAAAGAAAACATTGTCTCTTCTTTATAGCATTATTCTAAGATTTTTGCTTTAATAAAAAATCCTTTTATATAATGTAAACAGATACATTTCTATTTAATCCTTCACCAAATCTGCTAAAAGAAGCAAAGTCAAATGTAAAATTAAAATCTATTAACTAAGCTTAAAATTAAGGGATGGGAAAACATCAAACTGATGTTAGTTTTCTCTTCTAATTCATCCCATCTATATGTCTCTTGTAATTCTCTAGCTTAAAAGCTTTTAACTTAATAACTCACTAACAAGGAATATCAAACTTTCTATTAGCACAGCATATTAGACCCTTTAAGATCTGGCTCCATAATCTGGCCCTTCCAGTCACAGCTGTCATTACTTTTCTATATATAACTAGCACTCTAGCCAAACTAAACTACTGACCATTCCCTAACTACATATAGTGACTCTCCTGCCTCTGAACTTTTGAGTATGCTATTCTTGTTGACTGGAATGACCTTCACATCAATTTAGTTTATCAGCTTCTGTCTTTTCATTTTCATCTTGAACCCCTCTACACTGTTGATCAAATAATAAGCATTGTAAATATATTTTGACCATAAGGAAAATTACCCATCTTTCTACATTAACCATACACTACCTTCTATTATGCTTTTATTTATTGTATCCATTCTTTAAGAGAGGATATGGTATCTGAACTCAATTAATATATGCTAAGTTTCTCTGCCCTTGAAGAGCTGGTTTCTAGAAGTACAAAAGCATCAGAAAATCTTAAACTTGGGGGGGGGGGCAAACAGATAGCTTCAATATCATGATATTCAAAATCTTCAATACAAATCATATGAATACAAAAAGTGGGTTAAGAACAGAGGAATATACCTAACCCAAGCTGAAACAAAGGCAGAAGAAATTGTGTAACTCTCCTTAGGAGATAACAACTTTGCTGAATATTTTATAAAAAGCAGCAATTCTGACTTGATATAACTGAGTATTTATTTGATTTTGATAAGCTCATTTATTTCATTAACTGAAGAATTACCAAACAATTAATATCACAATACAGACAGACACATAACTACCACAGAATTTTTAAGTGCTATAACCAAATGCAAAGCGAAGAATCATGGAATGCAGTGAAAAAACAATTCTGTATCAGACTTCATAGAAGAGGTAAAATCGGAGCTGAGCCTCAGATATAATTAGGATTTCACTAGACATAGAAAAAAGAAGAGAAGTAGAAAAGAAGACACTCCTGATGTTTTGAAATTGCTCTGAATTTGATGAAGTTAATGGCAACAACTGGAAATTGAATTCCAGAGAAAGTCAATGTCTAGTTCAACACAAGTGTCGGTGTCAAAACCAGAATTAAACTCACTTTACTTCCGAAGTTAAGATATCTTCAGTGCAGTAAGTCATATATTAACTTTCAGAGTCCGGAATACCAAGGGGGCTATTTCTAAAACATTTTTCCTCTTAATTTAATGCAGAGCAAAACTACTACTTAGTAAACAAGTCTCTCTGAACACCAAAGAGTATAAACATGGGCATAATGTAAGACTATCTTCAGGTACTATTCAAATTCTGTTATTTCTGTTAAAAGCCTAATTCTTCCTTCATTTAATTGGAATTTTCTCTACTTTAACCAAACATCATCATAACTTATTAAGTGTTTGTTAATTCTGTGTCTTAAAATTACGGTTCTTAACTTATTTTGGGTCCATGCTCCTCTGCTGACCTAATAAAAAGTTTTGTACCCTCTCCCTAGATAAAATGTAGGCACCAATCCACACTACCACACACACTTTTGCATACGTTACGGGGTAGGGATGGTTTAGAACTCTAATTTTTAAATATTATAAAGGCTTGGAACTCAAACTTAACTATAAAAGAAAAGCATAAAATTTAAAAAACAAAAGACTATGAGGTCAACTAGTACATCACTTTGCCTGATATAGTGCAGAGCAAAGCTATGAGAGCTAACCTAGATCTCTTTTCATTGTTCCCCCAAATCAAATAACGAACATAAGGAATACCATTATTATCCACAGCTGATTTATGATGTAAGATCATACAAATAGGCTTAAATGCATAGAAGTGACAGGAATAGAATCTTGGATCTTTAATTTCAGGCTTTTTAAAATTCTGGTATTATTTAACACATTAGCCCTATGTAACAGGAATTACTCAGAGTATTTTAATTCTAAATTAGAGATTGATCTGTGTAATATTCTATGGTAAACATGTGACGTTCAAGGTCTCTCCATTCTTTTTTCAAAGGAACAGAAATGCAAACACCAATATCATGTGTCCCCACCCCTCCCCCAACACTATCCCTCACTTGTTACCACTTCTTCAAGCTGTATGTATTTCACAGGAACACGACTATATGAAATTTGCTTCTTAATTCTTTCCTACCGTCCCTTCATTCTGCCTAAAGGTTGACAAGTGTAAAAGAATAATTTTTTAAAAAATACTTCAATGAAAGAAATTTTAAATTCTGAGGTGAAATCAATCATGAAACATTGTTACTATATCCTGAAGTATCAGTCCTGAAACTTTATTTTGCATAAAAATCATTTAGGAGTTTATTAAAAATGTAGCTTCCTTATCCCCACCGTAAGATACTGGGTTAACAGATTTAAGCATGCTATTCTGGGGCCAAGGTCTCTGCCTTTAACACAATTCAAACTATGGTTATTTAGGAAACACTGAGAGGCATAGCCCCAAAACCTTTTAAAATGACCAGTACAACTTATAGCTACCTACTACTTAATTTTTAATCAAAATTTATAGAAGTCAATAGCAACAAGCCAAGCAGAAAAAGTCCCTGCCTGCATAGATTTTATATTCTAGTGAGACAGGAGAAAAAGATATATAATTAAATCATATTATATACTACGTTTCAATAAATGCTCTGAAGGAAGACAAAGAACCTTAAGAAAGGATAGAGACTGACCAGACAGAGGGAAAATTTGCATATAAGGTAGCAACAAAGTAGAAAGTGAGGAAGACAGAAAATGAGCTTATCTGTGGGAAGAGTCAAATTTAAACCTGCTTTTCCTCAAGCACAAGTATTTGAAGATAGATATAAAATGTTTTATATGTTCTATTTTGTTTACTGATTGTATTTTAATATTTTTATCTTCCAATTTTAGTAACTCATATGTTAAAAATTGGGCTCGTGGGCGAACACGGAAACAGTTCACATTTATGTCTATGGGGAAACGATTCTATGTAATGTAAGTTTTTGAGATGATCTGCTTCTTTCCTTAGCGCCAAATGAAATGGATTTGTCCTTATTTTATGAAGACACAAGAACAGACCCTGAATTCGCTAGGAATTCTATTTTTAGCAGAATCTTGGTGTACCTTACTGCATTTGTTAAGCAAGCTACCACTGAAATTGAAAACAAGTTTAAGAACATAAAACGTGAAATGCTGCAGGGAAAGTAATTCCAATATTCTACTTGCATGCACATTTTGTAAGAGAGATTTTCTTTCTAATCTCAACCATAAAAAACTGAAAATATACATACATCATTACCATAAAGGTCAATGTACTAGGCTAGTATAAATTGTAGAACTGAAACAAAACTATTTACCTTTAAAGCTTTTGCAAACTTAAACTGTAGTAATTATAAACCGGCATGTTACCATTTGAAAGAAACCTTATGTCTAGCAGATGAGACATATCTGAAGGATATGTCCTTCAAACATATCTGAAGGAAAAAGGGGGATATCTTGTGGAAAGAGAAGCTCTCCAAAACACTTCATGTGCTAAACAGTCAGTTCAAAGACTTTATGCAATTTTATCTTGGCATAGTTTTTTTCACTGATTCTAACTTAAGGGCAAAGTTTTTTTCACTGATTCTAACTTAGAAGGCTTAAACTTCCACAAAAGAGCAATATTAGTAAAGTAGTACTTACAAGGTAGAACAAGAGGTAAATAGTTTTACCTTAAACTAGTTTATCTCAATTTGTATTCTCATCTTTTTTTCTCTTTTAGAGGGATGCCTAGAGAGAAATGAACAAGCCTGAATTTCCAGATATACTACCATTGAAGAGATATAAAACAAGCTATCAGAAGAGTTATTTTTGTCTGAAGGTACATTCATCATTTGCAGCCATGAAATTAAAAGACGCTTACTCCTTGGAAGGAAACTTATGACCAACCTAGATAGCATATTCAAAAGCAGAGACATTACTTTGCCAACAAACATCCGTCTAGTCAAGGCTATGGTTTTTCCAGTAGTCATGTATGGATGTTAGAATTGAACTATAAAGAAAGCTGAGCACCGAAGAATTGATGCTTTTGAACTGTGGTGTTGGAGAAAAGAGTCTTGAGAGTCCCTTGGACTGCAAGTAGATCCAACCAGTCCATCCTAAAGGAGATCAGTCCTGGGTGTTCATTGGAAGGACTGACGTTGAAGCTGAAACTCCAATACTTTGGCCACCTGATACAAAGAGCTGACTCATTTGAAAAGACCCTGATGCTGGGAAAGATTGAGGGCAGGAGGAGAAGGGGACGACAGAGGATGAGATGGTTGAATGGCATCACCGACTCGATGGACATGGGTTTGGATGAACTCTGGGAGTTGGTGATGGACAGGGAGGCCTGGCGTGCTGTGGTTCATGGGGTCGCAAAGAGCTGGACATGACTGAGTGACTGGACTGAACTGAACTGAACATTCAGATGGCTCTACTCAAAACCTTTAAATATGAAAGCTTGAAATGAGTTCTTAATACTAGCTATTTCAAGCATTTCAAACCATACCTACAAAATCTGAAGATTTTATATTTTGAATGATATTATAAAAAGTAACAACAATAACACATGATCAGGGTTTCCCAGGTGGTGCTAGTGGTAAAATAACCTGCCTGCCAGTGCAGGAGACGTAAGAGACACAGGTTTGATCCCTGGGTCTGGAAGATCTCCTGGTTGAGGGCATGGCAACCCACTCCAATATTCTTGCCTGGCGAATTCCATGGACAGAGGAGCCTGGCAGGCAGCAGTCCAGGGGATTGCAGAATTAGACATGACTGAAGCAACTAAGCATGCATGCATATATTGTAAAAAAAAATAAAAAATACAAAGTGGATGGGAAAATTAATCACCCACAGTTACACCACCCACTTACTGCATCTAACATGACTGTACTGTCTTACAACTTTGATAATACATATTTTTAACCCAATTCTTTTTCAAAGTTGTAGATTCTAATTTCCTTTAAATATAATCTTTTATTAACTATAAAACAGAAAATCTGACATATAGAAAAATTTAAAAGTAAAATGAATAACCACTATTAACACTTTATTGGTTTTCATAAGTCTTTTTTTCCCAAAGTGTATATATTTAATATCTTGATTTTAAGCACAATTAATTGTGGAACATTCACTGGTCCCCAGTGGAAGATGATGTAACAAAGAGCTTGGTTATAAGCTAATACCACCACTGGGGTTTATTAGTGCTTCCCATTAAAAAAGAAGAACAACCTCTTCAAGTAATTTAAAATACATTTTAAAGATTCATATTATTGTGGAAGCTCCCTGGAAATGAAAACAGCTATTATTTGTTCTCTACTCTTGTGGAGAGAACCTAGAGATCATTTGAGGGCTAAAACACAAATACAAAAAGAACATAATCTTCTCTCCAAAAATGTGATTTCTTTTCCTTGCTCTAATTTTTTTCTTAGAAATAAAAATAATTACAAGGGCACAAATACAATGAGAAACAAACTTTGAGGCAAAACACCTTACAGTCTATTAGGGCTTTTTTTTTTTTTACTGTATTAGATTTAAATCATTTTCAAATGAAACAAAATCTCCTAAAATACTAAAGCCTGTAACTTTACTATATTCCAACTGATACTTTTTATTTATTCCACAATGGGTTTTTTTTTTTTTTTTTTTTTTTGGTGCACAGGCTTATTAGCTGCTTCATGGCATGTGGGATCTTCCTGGACCAGTGACTAAACTTGTGTTATCTTGCGTCGGCAGGCAGATTCTTTACCACGGAGACACCAGGGAAGCCCTTATTTACTCCAGAATAAACTTTTCAGCTTTATTAACTGCCTTTTCTCAATTAAGCATTTCAACTTTTAATATACATTATACACACTTTAATCATATTTTTCTAATCTTTCCAAATTGAAGACAAATCCTTACACAAGGTTCTGTCTTGGATCCCCTTGTATTTTTACTAGACTCTATCCTGGGCCTTCCCTCCTATTTCTTCAACCATTCTCCTTTTGCAGGTTAATTCCTAATTAAACACCTCTAATCTAGCACCAGCCACTCTGCTGAGCTCCATATTCAGCCTTCTAATAATTCTCAGCTGCCTATCTTCAAATGCATGCCTCCTTTCACATTCCCTCAGCATCACCATCACTTGGGCTCAAATTTATTCTATTTTGGACATCATCCTCTCCATCGCACCCACATCCAGTAGCTTGCTACTGTACTACTTTTACTTGCAGAATTTACTCTTATAGCTTTATCTGCCTATTTATTTCTACTGCTTATTATTTTTTGATGGTATTAACTCAAGAGCCTTTTAATAGGGTTCCTTCATTCTCTCTTCTTCCATTTTAGCCCTCAAACCTCAAAATAGTAGTACAATCATGTCACTCCCTTAGCTAAAAATTGTGATGAATCCACACTGCCTACATTATAAATTCCTTAGCAAGCAATCAAGGCCCTCCGTAATTACTGTTGCTGTTGTTCAGTCGCTAAGTCGTGTCTGACTCTTTGTGACCCCATGGACTGCAGCACACCAGGCTTCCCTGTCCTTCACTATCTCCCTGAGTTTGCTCAAATTCTTGCCCATTGAGTCCGTGATACTATCTAACTATCTCACCCTCTGTCACCCCCCTCTCCTTTTGCCATCAATCTTTCCCAGCATCAGGGTCTTTTTGAACGAATCCTCCATAATTAGTCCCAGCTTATCTTTCTAGACTTATCTGCCACTACAAGATCTCATCATTCTAACCAACCACTGGATATAAACCACTCCTCTGCAATATGCCCTCTCCTGCCTCCATACATGTAATTGTTTGTTTACTTACCACCTTGAAGTTAGGGATAAAGTCATGTTTATCATTGTAACCACAAAGCTTCACAAACTACCCATCATAGGATAGGTCAAATAATTGTCTCATGAACTCTTAAACTTCACCTATCAATAGACTACTCACCTTTCAAAATTATGATCTCTAAAACAAAATCTAATGAAGTATTTTTTTCAATCCCAGCTTTCCCACCTCCTTCGAGTAGTTGATCCCTCCCTTGTACTTTCATAAAACTCTATAATAAAGCTCATCACAGTAGTCCTCAAAGAATGCACCCTTAGAATATATAGTTAATCCTTGAACAAAAGATGTTTTAACTGCTTGAGTCCACTTAAACACAGGTCTTTTTCAACAGTAAATACTACAGCACTACACAGCCCTCAGTTGGATTCAGCTGGTTGAATCTGCAGATTCAGAACCCCAGATAGGAAAGAACCAAGTACATGCATTTGAATTGTGATGTTGGAGAAGACTCGAGAATCCCTTGGACTGCAAGGAGATCAAATCAATCAATCCTAAAGGAAATCAACCCTGAATACTCATTGGAAGGACTGATGCTGAAGCTGAAGCTCCAATACTATAGCCACCTGATGAGAAGAGCTGACTCATTGGAAAAGACCCTGATGCTGAGAAAGATTGAGGGCAGGAGGAAAAGGGGACGACAGAGGAAGAGATGGTTGCATGGCATCATTGACTCAATGAACATCAGTTTGAGCAAACTTCGGAAGATGGTGAAGGACAGGGAAGCCTGCCGTGCTGCAATCCATAGGGTCCCAAAGAGTCAGATACGACTGAGCAACAGAACAATGAAATATATGGAGGGTCTATGCAGTGTAACGGAGAAGGCAATGGCACCCCACTCCAGTACTCGTGCCTGGAAAATCCCATGGATGGAGAAGCCTGGTAGGCTGCAGTCCATGGGGTCGCTGACGGTCGGACACGACTGAGCGACTTCACTTTGACTTTTCACTTTCGTGCATTGGAGAAGAAAATGGCAACCCACTCCAGTGTTCTTGCCTGGAGAATCCCAGGGACGGGGGAGCCTGGTGGGCTGCCGTCTATGGGGTTGCACACAGTCGGACATGACTGAAGTGACTTAGCAGCAGCATGCAGGGTAAAGTTAGATGCAGATTTTAAACTGCATCAAAACCAACATATACCACCAAAAATCCAAAAATGATTATGTTTGCCCAGTTTGTAGGGAGAAAAATCTGAGGAGCTAGGCAGAATCTCATCATTAAGGGTTTCCTTCCATAATTTCTTTTAAACCTTTTTTATCCCCAAGCAAAAAATCATACAACTAAATATATCGATATCTCAGGATGCACTATAAACAGTCCCATGACTTCCAGGTGTTTTGACAATGGATCAAGTCTGAAAATCAGTTTCAACATATTTAAACCCTTTACCATAACTGTATGTAAACCTCTTGGGCCAAGAACTGTCCCTTAAGTCACAGAACAAAGCAGGAGCTCAAAAAACATTTTGTTAGTTGAAATCCTTCCTCCATCCTTTCATCACTGCACTTAAAACATTTTCTGAATCTTCTTAAATAGCACTTTTTTTAAAGAATGGCAACTATAATAAATAGAATTGCATGGCGTATCAAGCACTAACATTCTATAATTCTGAACAAGAAGTAAATCCAGATTCTATTAGCAAAGGTACTCAATTTTTAAAGATTTACGTAAAAAAGATAGAATTACACATTCCACTGGGAGTTGAACTACTAGGGAATAAGAAACACCTTGTTAAAATCCCCAGTTAATTTCTGGGTTTTGATCTGAGTTGAGAATAAGCAAGCCAACAAATTTCAAATTTAACTAAGGAGATTAAAATCAGTGTACAAAATCCATATGTAGTTCAATTACTACTTGTACTTGGAAACCGGTTTTTAAATTTCTGAAGCTTCATAATGATGCTTTTGTATTTTCACGTCCAACTAAAAAGCAATTACAAAACTAAGTAATCTTTACCTATATTTAAGAAAGCCTTTTTTTAAAATAACCCCTTATATGTGCCTCTCTTTAACAGCAACTTAACTCAGAAATCAACAAAGATATATCATGTTCAAGCTTATTTTCACCAAAATATTATTTTAAATGGCCAAAACTAAAACTTCAAGTTCAGCTCTGTTGGGGTCATGGGTGATGCCTATTCTGTAATTACAACTTATTAAAAACTACATAGCAATATTCTTAAAGCTTTCAAAAATATGTTTAAATTTAAAAGCATTCAAAAATATAATTTAAAATTCAGAAGAGGCAAAAATTCTTATTAGGCATAATTTCTATTAAGTATTTTCTATTCCTTTCCACTTATTCGATGATTTTCTCCCTGTTCCTTAATGCTAATTGCTATTTCCCTCCTGGGTGTGTGGGCGTGTTCAGTTAAATCCGATTCTCCGTGACCCCATGGACTGTAGCCCACCAGGCTCCTCTATCCATTGGATTTTCCAGGCAAGAACACTGGAGTGGGTTGCCATTTCCTACTCCAGAGGATCTTCCCAGCCCAGGGACTGAACCATATCTCTGGCGTCTCCTGCACTGGCAGGTGGATTCTTTACCACTAGCACCACCTGGGAAGCCCTCAGTTGCCTCAAATACATGAATGAGATCCTTTCTAAAATATGTAACTGTGAGATTAGATATGCTACTCTTAGTCGTAGTTCTATCACAAATATTATATATATAAAACATTGCTATATATTACTAATATAATTACATATGATTAAATGTCATTTGTAGATCATATACATGTAGTGTTATCAGAAACACAAGACGCAAACCAAAAAACTTAGAAATGTTAACAGGATAAAATAAAAATAAAATATACTAAAGTTGTAATATTTTCTTCCTTCTCCCCAGTTGATCATCCCGCGTACCTGCTGAAAAGCAGACACTACCCTGGAGACCATACTGTGGCCATAGGAAGTACATGTAGTTCCCAGAAACACCTTGCTATCCCATGCCTTGCATTCATTGTAGTTCAATATTCTGGAATGTCTCTCTCAAACCCTCTAAGAAAATCCAGAAGCAATCTTCAATTTGTTTAAGAAATAGTTCAAGTATAAACTTCTCTATACCTTTTAACTCCATTATATTGTAGAATCATCAATCTTTTTAAGTGTCTTTTCCCCTACTCAACTATATACCACTTAAAAGAGTAGAAAACCTCTTTTGATATCTGAATGTCTAGTTCAGACAGATACACATTTGTGCAATCAATACTTTCAAAGAACAGATGAAAACACTGAGATTCAAGTTATACAATCTGCCCAAGGTATATGCCACTGGACTGCTCTGCAATAATGTGACACCCTCTCTATCTGATGTACCTCATTTCTTGCTCAGTAATATATGAAGCAGCTGTAAAATTCTCCTTAAATTTGAAAATAAGGGTTAATTCAGTATCTTACAACTACATATGAAAAGACAAAAGAGAAATTTAATATGTAAGTGTTTTTTATTACTAAAATATGATAAACCACTTATTTAGAAATAAGGTATCTGAATTATCTATTTGCTGAAAATCATACTTATGTGGACAGTCTATAGAGTACTGTTCTGGAACATCTATATATCCTAACTGCATACCAAACAGTTATAATCTATGCTTTTCTTGAAGTGGTGCCCATTCAAAGCATTTATTTAGTAATGACTTGGATTTTAGACTAGTACAGAAAAAGAAATGATTTCCTAGATCTACAACTGTGGTTTGTTGAACCTATTATTTACAAAATGTCTGTACATATCAAATACAAAAAAAGTGAGGGACTCAAAAAGCCTTAATTATCTCTTTGAGATCATCATATTACTATTTACTACTAAACTGCAAGAATTTTATCTCTCCTGGACTAAGAACGTCAGAAATACATTATTATGTTTATAAACAAAAGAATGTTTTAAGTATGGGTGCTATTAGATCATATGGTAATACAGTATTTTGAACTTTAGTCATTAGGAATGATTCAAAACATTCAGAAATTAACCTTTATGTAAAAGAGAAATGGTCTCCCTGCTATTTTGCAGGACTTATATACGCAAAATATATATATACTTATATACCTGTATTCAAACCTATTTGCAACTTCTTAGCACTTTTCATGCAATCATTATCCAGCCTCATTCTAAATCCCTGTTTCTAATCTGCAAAACTAGATGCTTGAACTAGATAAACTCTATGGCTTCTTCCACATCTAGAATCTTGCGACATCAACTTGGAACATATTTTACTACTTAAAAATAATGTGAATGGACTGTTTCTCATGTGAGTCATAACTATAAAACACCGTGAAGACAAGGGTAACAAACACACCACACAAATAAAATGCCACTAAATAAAGTATTAAAAGTAATATACAAATTTGTGAATTATTCTATTACCAAATAATTCAGTATTAAGAAAAGATTCAAGAAGAGGTTCCTTAGTTTAAACAGAGCCGCCCTAATGAGTTGAGCACTAAGTAACCATTGTTTTCAGTAAAAGAAGTCACTGGTAGCCTTGAAAACAGCATAATTGGAAGCCAGCAACAGTTAAGATTATTTTAAAATTACAATTATAAATCAAGGACAGAAAAGTTAACACAACTTTTCAGGAGCTTTTGGATAAAAGCACTGGCACACGTCTCAGTTTCAGATATGAGAATATTCATTTTATTCAACTACCACTACTAGTATCATAATAGTTAAAACTTATCTTGAGCTAACTATATGGGACTGGCACATTCGACTTTACATTTATTAATGCATTTAAGAAACAGCAACCCCATTAACTAGGTACTGTCATTATCCTTATTTTATAGATGAGGAAACTGAGGCCAAAAAGGTAGAGTGACTTGCAAGTTCACTTCCACTAGTAAAGAAAGGGTCAAACAACTGGATCACTTCAACCACAATTTCCAACAACTTTCAATTACTTTTTTATTCCTGACGAATTTCCGCTAGAGAAATTCAATTGGCTCCTATCAATCACAGAATTATAAATTAATGTTTATTTTGGTAGCCTCCTGTGTTACATTATCACTTATTACAAAAGAAAAATAATTGAGTAGATATACGGGTGGAGTATACCTAGAGTGTGAGGAGGGCATGGGCAACCCACTCCAGTATTCTTGCCTGGAGAATCCCCATGGACAGAGGACCGGGCGGGGGTACAGTCAATGGGGTCTTAAAGAGCCGGACACGACTGAGCACACCCACCCACCTAGAGTGTACCGAGAGCATACACACACCTCCTCACCCTCCCACCCACGTAGAGCCACCTGACCTCCCTATGACTTCTGGGAGAATAAACACCAACATCCTAAGCGTATTAAAATTTTTGTGTTGATACAAAAATTCAGTCCTCTCAGAGGAAGCTGAGAGAAAAAACCAAGAATATGCCATAGTAACTGTTAACCATTTAATAACACTATACACTCCGATGACCGAGCTGAGTAGTAAAACGATATAACCTTAAGTTTGAAACCACCTTTTACACGAGCCAACATAAATTCCTAATGATATTTCATTTCAAAAACGTTTAAAATTTTCTTGCCAAAATTGTCTAATAAAAGTTGCAAGGCCATCTTCCATCCCACTAAAACTTTTCCTCTCCCTACTCCTATAATTCTTCCTACGGGCACCTTTTCACTTCCACAAACTTTACCTGCTCTTCAGCGCTCGGTTCCCGGCTTTCTCCTCGGGTTCTTTTCCGTCTGGGCGTGGGGTTCTTTCGGCCCACACCCACCACACCCCTCCGGGCCCCCGCCCAGCACTGCTCCTCCTCCCGGGTTCTGACTCAGCACCTATCAGCGACGCCCCCCGGCCCCTGGCCCAACCCATCCTCGGACACGTGCGAGGGTGTGTTTGTGTCAGTCCATCAGTCCCGCCGGGAACTGGGCTCACTCACCGAGAAAGAAGCGCCAACTTCTGCTCCAGCATCATCTCCAGCTTCTGGCCCTGTTTGGAGATCCAGTGGTCTACTCCATGCTGGCGGTAGCACGTCTCCAGCATCAACCTGAAGTCCGCCACGAACTCGGTGATGCCCCCGTACTGGCCGCTGGCGAACTTCTCCTCCATCTTCAGCAGACACATGCCCTGACCCGGCTGCTGCGGGAGGGCGCGACTGCCCCGGCCTCCGCCGCGCGGCCCCTCGGCCGCCTCTTCTTCCCTCGTGGCAACGCCCCCCAAGGGCTGGAGGAATGGGGCGGTGAGGCCTCGGTGCTTCTCCTGCAGGAACTCGCCCAGGATGCGGTAGCCCTGCTGCAGCTCGTAGGTCAGCTCCTGCTCCTTGCAGCCACCGCCCCCGACCACCATCTCCTCCTCCTCTTCGTCGTCGTCCGCGTCCTCCCTAGAGGAGGCACTCCTTCGGGCCGGCCGTGAGGCCGGGGCCGCTGCCACCAACTCGTCGTCGTCCTCTTCCTCGGCCGCCGCTGGCGGCCGCTCCTCTTCTCCGACCGGCTTCATCTCCCCCGGCTTCCCGGGCACGCTCATGCCTCCGGCAGGCCCAGCTTGGGCGGTGTGCAGGGGCCGCTCGAGGCGCCGGGGCACGCGTGAGCGCGGACCGCTTCCTCAGGGCTCAGGGACGCCGCGCAGCCTCAGCCGCATCGGGCCTTGCTCTTCTCAGCCGCCGGCTCGGCTCGGTGCGCGCGGGGGTCTCGAGCTTGCCGCCGGCGGGGCGGGGTTACATGGGGCGCGGGGGAGGGGGGAGAGAAGAGGAGAGCCTAGGTGCCCTCCTCTCCCCTCCCCCCGGCGCGGCGCGCGCGCACGGCCCTAGCCTGCCTCACCCCTCCGCGCCCCGCCCGGCCGCTCTTAACCCGCCAGGCCTGGCTTGGCCTCCGCGCCCCACCCCCTCCCGGGCCGGCTTGAAGGCAGGGAGGGGGCGAGGAGAAAAGTGGGCTTCTTCTCTAGCCTCCCCGGAGGGCGCCGAAACGCTGGGCCACCACGGCTCGGGCTCCTCCTCCTCTCCCTCACACTCCCGCCCCTCTCTACCTGCGGGGGACCCAGGCAGGAGGAGGTGGCGCGCGGACGGGGCCTGGCGACAACTGTCAGTTAGAAGCCCTACTGGGCGGGGGGAAGAGGAGGGGCCGGGAGAGAAGGGGGAGGGCACTCAGCGCCCCCCCCCCAGCCCCCCCGCCCCGGCTCTCCAGGTTGGGGCGAGCTGTGGAAAGAAGCAAAGAAAGAGGCACCGTCGCCGTCGACGGTGAGCATGCGTAGTAGAACACTACCACCCCCACTTCACGTACCGCTACGTGAAAGCCAGGACTTCGTCTCAGCTTCAGGCCCTGAGGCCTGGTAGGTTGCGCGGAGCAATGATGTCATCAGCTTGTAGCCAACTGGAAGGGGCGGAGTGAAGAGAGAAGCAAAGCGGCGGCTGGGCTTTGCTCGCCACCGCCTGAGTGGGAGGCTGAAAGGGTTTTAGAAGTGGGCTGTGCTAAAAGGGTATTTGTTCCGCGAGACCCCTGTTAGCAATAAAAGCTAAAATTAGTCCGGCAGGCGCTTGCTAGACAACTTTCGTTGATGGAAAGTGAATTGTAAGTAGACATAGAATGTAAATCCTATCCTATTGTAAAAAGTTTCCCTTTGCACACTCCCATCCTCCACCCCCGTGACTGCTAGTTTTTCAACGTAGAATTGGAATTTTGTAAAGTTTAGAAAGGTTCAAGGACTTGATTAATTGGAACAAATGTTCACATGCAAAAGAAAAAGAGATGATGTGTAGAACTCGAATTTCTAAAGCTCCTGTCCCCGTCTTAACATCAGTTCCTATTTTGGAAGTTAATCCCATGTTTTCCGTTAAAGTGAAAAGACATCCCCACCTTCTCAATTTTTGACATCTGGCATCTGGTCCCATCACTTCATGGGAAATAGATGGGGAAACAGTAGAAACAGTGGCAGACTTTGGCTCCAAAATCACTGCAGATGGTGACTGCAGCCATGAAATTAAAAGACGCTTACTCCTTGGAAGAAAAGTTTTGACCAACCTAGATTGTATATTCAAAAGCAGAGACATTACTTTGCCGACTAAGGTCCGTCTAGTCAAGGCTATGGTTTTTCCTGTGGTCATGTATGGATGTGAGAGTTGGACTGTGAAGGGAAGGCTGAGCGCCGAATAATTGATGCTTTTGAACTGTGGTGTTGGAGAAGACTATTGAGGGTCCCTTGGACTTCAAGGAGATCCAATCAGTCCATTCTGAAGGAGATCAACCCTGGGATTTCTTTGGAAGGAATGATGCTAAAGCTGAAGCTCCAGTACTTTGGCCACCTCATGCGAAGAGTTGACTCATTGGAAAAGACTGTGATGCTGGGAGAGATTGGGGGCAGGAGGAGAAGGGGACGACCGAGGATGAGATGGTTGGATGGCATCACTGACTCGATGGACGTCAGTCTGAGTGAACTCCGGGAGTTGGTGATGGACAGGGAGGCCTGACGTGCTGCGATTCATGGGGTCGCAGAGAGTCGGACATGACTGAGACTGAACTGAACTGAACTGAACTGAACTGAAGAGTCATGGAAGGGAATGGAACCTCATTTAAAGTCCTTGGGACTTAGTCTTCAAATATTTCAAATTAAAAATGAGTAGGAAGTAACTAACGGTTCCTTAATGCAAATAATACTGTTTTCTCAGGTTCTTTTTCAAAGATGCACATATTCCTTTTTCTGCTCTTGCTTGAAACGTCAAATTACTTTCAAAATTTTAGAAAGTAAACATTTTAAAAGTAAAGATGTGTAACAAAGTGATTGCGATATATTGACTCTTAAGTCTGTTTTACTTCCCGTCAATGTGGACCTTTAAAGCACTGATAAAATTCGAAACTAAAAAGCTTTTTCTTTCCTTTTTTTTTTTTTTGCGGGTTGGGAGGTGTCGAGTATGTTAGATAGTCTTAGGTAAGAGTTAAATGGGGACCCTTTTAAGGTTTTAGGGTATTGACAACCCCCCACACATAAACACACACCCATCATCTAGTTTATCTAGATCTCCTCTTACCTCATCAGACATTTGTAATTTATTAGGCATTTACAGCATTCTCTCTCCTTAGCCCATGAGTGAAAGTCGCTTAGCTGTGTGGACTCTTTGGGACCCTATGGACTATACAGTCCATGGAATTCTCCAGGCCACAATATTGGAGTGGGTAGCCTTTCCCTTCTTCCCAACCAAGGAATCGAACTCAGGTCTACAGGTGTACCTTAAATCAGGAACAAAGACAGACCAGTCTTACTTCAGGGACTGGCAACCAAAAATGTGTCTGACTGGACATCTTTCCTTTCCTTTGTGAAAGCGTAAGAATCTGGAGCCATCCCATCATATATCACCTCCTTCTCTTTAGCTACCAACCATATTTCATGACTCTCAGATAATATTAGCTTACATTTATTGAACCCTGTGCCACTGATCTCTTTATATTCATTACCTTCTTTAATTCTCACAATTAGCCAGGCCTTATGCTTATTTCACTGATGGAAAACTGTTTAGGTTAAAAAAGCAGCTTGCCAAAATTCAAATCTAGGTTTGTCTTCAAAATTCTCCAGGTGCCTAATTCCAAGTCATATGGTAGGTTTTCCAATTTTTCATGCACAAGAATATATGGAATTGGTAGAAATGTTTACCAAAAGCTTCTTAAATAAAGAATATTAATAGACACCTGGATGAGTAGCAGGAAAGTTAGCTACATGTCACTGAGAGGCCAATTAACTTCAATCTTAACTATTACGAAAGTAGAATCAGGTCCTTGAACTTTTAAAAAATATAGATAAATGAGAAGAAAAACTGCCTTTCAATCCCACCATCCGTAGAAAACCTCTATTAATACTTTGTGGTGGGGTTTTTCTATTTATTCATCTATACTTTTAAATTTAATCTTATTAAAATAATGACTATACCCCAACCAATGTCCTTTTCTTTCTTTCCCCTCATTAACAATAAATAACTACAGGGAATGTATAGGAATTGCATATTTAAAATCTCAATTTCATATCTCTGTCCACAGTGGCCTAGATGGCCTGGTCATGAACTGGTAGGAGGGGAAACGGAGATTTTAATATAAAAGGAATTCCAGACCATAAAAAAGAACACAGAAGAGGTACAAACACCAACAGCAGTAACAGCTACCATTTATTAAGCACTTACTAGGTCTTAAATACTCACTAAATACATACACAGTACTCATAACAGCCCAAGGAAATACATTACAGATGTATTTGTTCTTAAATTTTGGATCAATAATTTGCTGAGTAGAAAGCTTTTTTTCTACCCTACAAAAAGCCTGAGATTAAAGACCAACATTGTAATTATTATAAGTTACCCCAAATTTATAGAACTGCTTTCTTAGAATTCACACTTACTGCTAAATGACTGGTCATCTCAAAGCTGTTTTCTTTTTCACGTTTAAAGATTAATTTTGCTTCCCTTTCATGATCACAATTGAACTCTCTTTAATGCTACTAAACAACTGAGTTTCTTCAAAATAGAAATCTATTTAAGCCCCATTTTGAATCAGGGCTTCTCTTGTTGAACTGCTTTGCAGGGAAAAATGGCTTACATACACAATGCAATATTCTGCTCAAACACGTAACAGTGATTGACTCCCACAAATAATCATTTACTCGTCAAATACTGTATTACAGTATGTTATATGCTACCAATGTTAGATGTACCAGGATACCCTTTACAGTAACTGTGGTCCTTAAGAGTCCTGGATAAGTTAAAATAGGCAGACTGATCTGGCTAAGATTTTAAAGTTCTCTTAACTATCAGCTGGACACCTTGGGAAGCAGAATATGGATATGTCTCAGCCTCAGGAGGACATTATTAAAAAGTTCTTATGTATTATGGAGAAAACTCCCCACATCCACTGCAGTATCTCAAAACTTTTCCAATACCAGCATCCTCCCATTACTATGAAATCTAGGAGCATCATAAAGGAGGAATAAGCCTGCCACTATCTTCTTCACTCACAATTCCAAAGAGTTTGTCCTGGAAGTTCTTTTATCCCATCTTTGTGCACTCTTAACATCTTGTGTTAGGCAGCAGGACACCCTGACACCAAGCACACTGCTTGCCCAGCATCAGGAATTTAGACAAATAGCAACAATGTACATACTTCACATCAAATAGAGGAAAGGTGACAAACATTTTAAGACAACAGAAGCACAGGTTATCACCAAGGTCTGTATTTGATAAAACATGCAAGGTAAACAGAGGCTATAACACTGACTAATCATGGAGAAACACTGGGAAGGAATATAAACTGCTTAGCAGGAAGAGAACAGCTCTCTCAATCGTAATGGAATCCACTCACAACACTTACTTAGAGTTACTTTTATGGGGGATGATATTCAAGTAATATTAAAGTGCTTCAAGCAAAATTTAGCAATTCCTGTAAGGCTTCCTGCTGCTCATCATCAAGATGGGAAATGCATTCCAACCATAATTCTTCAGAAGTCTGTACCTGACGTACAACATTAGCTAGGCGTTTGGCACAAGGATCTTCATAGTTAATAGTCTCGTTAATTTTTCCTTCTGCAATTATACTAATTATTTTTGGAAGATTGGAATTATTTGGACCAAGTACAACTGGGTGGTTACTTTCAATTAAGTCACAGAGAAAACTCAAAGTCTGAATAGCTTCCTCTTTATCCTCATGCAGCGGAAGCCATGACAACCAGTGTGGAAGAACTTCATCTACATTTACACAGTTAGGCTTAAACCTCAAAATCTTCCCTACTGCTGAGATACAGTTCTCTGTAGCAATGACATTTTTTTTGGTTTTGGAATTTGCACACTTAATAACTTTTACCAGCAGCGGAACAGCTTCTGAACATAAAGAACGATAATCATCTCCACCAAACTGTGCCATAACACCCAGGCCATAAGCAGCAGCTTGCCTGACTTCAGGGTTGTTGTCACGCATATTTAGTAGCATTGGCCACCGAAAATATTCAACATATTTAAATGAAGTTGGACTGCAGTGCTCTATGATATCATCAAATATGCACAATCCCCACTGTCTGTCTGGCCATGGCCTATTAGAACAAATTAGATTTACAATTAATGGAAGTAGCTGTTCAAACCACGGTAAAATCTTTTCCTTGTAAGTACTAAATAATGAGTGCAAAATATCTGATACTTTGGTCAGAATATAAACATCACATTCATCCTCATCTTGCAGAGACATTTCAACCTGTTGATCATAGTTTTCTTCCTGTCTTTTGACCTGTCTTAGTTCTTGGTTTTTAAAGTGCCCTTCAAGTTTTGCTTTCAGTATTTCTCCCAGTTCTTCCAAGTGTTCATCATTAAGGCACCCATCTCCCATTACTTCAATGGATTTTGCAAAAGAATTCATTATTTCTGAGAGTACATCTGTATCAGGTTCGGTCCCAATAGCCTTGATTAAGGGATCACATATGAATTGCCACATCTGTGCAAGATACTCTGGCCCCCGAATTCTTGCACATTCCAGGAGAAAAGGCAAGGACTCTGCAGCTGCCACTCGAACATTGTCATGGAAATAAAATTTCAGTAAAGGAACCATCAGTTTTACAACTTGTTCTGTATAGTCCATAAATCCTTCTCTTAACTCCTTAGCATAATAA